>NW_013657653.1:279981-307773 GCF_000142905.1 Thecamonas trahens ATCC 50062
GCCCCTTCGCCCCCCTCCCTCCCTTCGCCCCCCTCCCTCCCCTTGCCCCCCCCTCCCTCCCCTTGCCCCCCTCCCTCCCCTTGCCCCCCTCCTCCCCTTGCCCCCCTCCTCCCCCCCCCCCCCCCGCCTCACCTACCTCTCGTCCAACCCACAGGTTTGCTCAAGTGGCGCGAAGACCGTAATGCGTTTGTGGCATCGGCAGCCGGGCCGCGTCCGCAGCTGCGCGAGGTCGACTACGACGCTGTTCACGACGGCCTCATTTCCCGCTCGGGTGCCCTGGGCGAGCCCACTCCGCTGCCCTCGCTCTTGCACATCCTCAACGAGATGTGGGAGGAAGACGGCATGATGTGATCCGGCTGTGGACATCTGGACATGCTTGCTCTTCCTCCTCGCCATTCTGCTCTCATTCCTTCGTGTGTCCGGGCCCGGGCCCATTCCCCGTGCCTATTGCCTGTGCTGTGGTCGGGAGCGGACCAGAGGTGGCAGGACCAGGGCCCCAACTGCCCTCCTCCTCCTCACTCCTTCTCCCCAACTCCGCACACTTGACGTGACACGTGCAGGTGGCGTCGCGGAGCAATTGCGGAGTACGGTTTCTCCGCACCGCCGCACCACTGCGCCCTGCCCAAAACGGGTGTGCCACCACCTGGCTAGCTTCGCTGTCACGCGGTCAGTGCAAGTAGTGGACTCGCTTGGTCAGGGCGGCGATAAACACCCTGCCATGGCTGGTGCCTCGTCCTCGCCTTACGACGCTTCCGTCCTCGCGGACATTGCTTGTCGCGAGCTCGGCGAGCTCGATCCGCGACAAATCGCTGAGGCCCAGGTGGCTCTGGCACGAGCACTTGGGCTAGACGAGAAGACTCTCGGCCGCGGCGAGCGTGAGAGGCTGCTGCGCTTTCTTCGCGCCCGCAAGTTCCGCCTCGACGACGCGGCTCAGCTGTGGACGGCGTACGACGCCTTTGCTGCCGAGTTTGACTTTCCAGGGAGCTACACTCGCGGCGACCTGCCTTGGCTCACCCGGGTGTATGAGGCCGGTGTGGTGGTCAACGTCCCCATCCCGCTGCCGGGCAACGGGACGTATCTCACAGCAATGGTGCTCGGCGGAGTCGACAAGGCGCGCGTCCAGATTGTCGACGTCCACCGCACACTCTGGCTCGCCTACGACCGCATCCTCACCAACAACGACGCGGCGCAAATCCGCGGCGTCTCGGCGCTGCAGCACATGGCGGACGCGCCGGGCATGGGCAGCTTCTCGCGGGCCGATATGAAGCGCGGGACGCGGATGATCCAGCACACGCTGCCGATGCGATTTAAGGGCATGATGTTCCTGCACCCACCGTGGTACTTTAACCTCATGTTCAAGCTTGTCCGCCCCTTCCTCACCAAGAAAATGGTGGACCGCATCAACGTTCTCGGCTCGTCCGAGAACGACCTCTTTGCCGCCATCCCGCGCTCTGCGCTCCCGGCGTGTCTTGGCGGAAGCCTCCCGCTCTTCTCACCACGCGAGGAGCTCGCCGCCATCTACGCCTCGCTCGGCGTGCCGTATCACGAGCTCCTCGTCCGCGAGTCCATTGCGACCGCGGTGCCCGCCAAGGGCTGGCTTGCCCGGCGCGAGCTCGTTCTTGACCTGCCCGAGCCCGGCATGGTAACCGTCACTGCCGTGGCAGGCGACTCGATCTGCGCTGCGCCGCCGCCGGCCGGCCTCGGGCTCGCCGTCGGCGATGTCATCTCTGCCATCAATGGCAAGCGCGTCCGCGCGCTCTCGGACGTTTACTTTAAGTTCGCTGGCGGCCGCATTGTCCTCACTCTTGAACGCCGCGCCGTCGAACCATACCAGCGCATGATGCGGATTCCAGGCATCGACATCCCGTGGTCTGAGCTCTCTGCCGGCACCATCGACGAGCTAGCCATCACTCCTGACACAGGCAACGGCTCGAACTCTGGCCACGGCTCGGACTCCAGCCACGGCTCAAACTCTAGCGATGGCTCTTGGTGGTCCGACTCGGACTCGGACGTCTTTTACGACGCGCCGTCATCGGCCCACTGGCTCGACGACGAGACGCCACCGCGCCGCCGCCGTCGTCGTCGGCGACGGCGTTAGCCCGCGCGCTACTTTGACCGCCACGCCACATCTGCACACTCTGCAGCCCCTCATTGCCGCCTTTTTCATTCGATGCTCCCAGGCGCCGCTCTATCTGCAGCTGATCACGAACAACCAACCTGGTTTGGTCCGGCATCGCACCGGCTGCCGACGTAGATTCTATCAAAAGTGGCGCCACCACTCGTCGCCACCCCCCCCCCACCATTACCGCCCCCCCCTCCCCCCCATACCCACACATACATGCACATCCCACACGAGAGCCCCAAAGTCGCCCGGATGCCTGAACCGCCGTCGCCCAAGAGGAGGCGCGAGGAAGGTGACGCCGAGGCGGCCGAGGCTGCGGCTGGACGGCCAACCAAGGCGGCACGGAGGCGGCTGTCGGCCTCGCCATCGCCGCCCCCACTGTTTGCCGACGCACCAGCTGCAGGAGGCGAGGATGGGACCGAGACGGGTGGAGCCGACAAGGACGCTGCAGCTCCACCGGTGGCGCCCAAGCGGCCGCTGTCAGCGTACATGCTGTTCTCGGCGAGCAAGCGGGCTGAGGTGGCGGCGTCGATGCCGCCGGGCTCACGCGCAACCGACGTGATGCGGGCGCTGGGCGCAGCGTGGAAGGCGCTGAGCACCGAGGAGCAGGCAGCGTTCAAGGCACAGGCAGCAGCGGCCAAGGCCGAGTACAAGGTTGCCAAGGCTGCCCACGCCAAGGCGCTCGCCGCATACAACGCATCGCGGCCCGCAGGCACCGCCCCGCCGCGCAGCCGATCCACAACAACTCGATTGCCATGCTTCTCCTTGGATCGCCGTACTCGTTCCAGGCGAGCTCTCGTAAGAACAGCAGCAAGAGCAAGAGCAAGGGTGCAGCGGCGGCAGCGGCGCGCAAGAAGAGCTCGCGGACGAAGCGGTCTGCGCCTGTGGCAAGCGCCAACCCACGCCAGCCTGCCCCCGCCGACACCACCACCATCAGCCAGGCGCTGGCGCAGGCCTCGGAGGCCCTCGCCGGTAGCGACGGCAAGAACGATGCTGCTGGCGAGAGCGGCAGTGAGTCGGATGACGACGACACGACCCAGCCTGGCGCCGCGCCTTCGACCATGTCGCTCCTCAGCATGTTTGCCGCCCCGTTGCCGGCGCGTCGACCCGGCGGGTGGTGTTTGATTGATGCAGAGGCAGTACTAAAGAATTGGTTGCATGCGCAACATGTTGATGCTGTTATTGCTCACGGGAGCTCAATCCGATCTGAGGAGCTGGGATAGCGCGTGGGTGGGTATGCGACTACTCAAAAGCCCAGCTGTCGATGCCAATGGCTTCGTTGGTGAGGTCCCAAAGCCGGGTGCCAAGCTCAACGTCCTTGACCTCATCCTCGCGGAACATGGGCATCTCGTGCGGCGGGCCGCGCATCGACTTGCATCCACGCGGACCGAAAAACGCGTGCGTCGACGCGCTGTTCGGATGGTCGGCAGGGAGCAAGCCGGCACCGACCGACGCCAGCTGCGGAGTGGTGCCCATCTGGACGTTCTGCGAGAACATCTTGTTGAGCATGCGGACAAGGAAGCCCTCGCCATCAACGAGGCCAGTGTATGTCCAGCCGGGATGGGAGCTCATGGCACGGACGTGATCGATGCCCGCGGCAAGGAGCCGGCGCTGGAGCTCGACGGTAAAGACCAGGTTAGCAGCCTTGGAGCGGCCGTAGGCCGGCCACTGCGTGAGGCCCTCATCGGTGTCCGGGACGAGTCCAGCCGGCGCGAGCGAGTCTGCACCGCCCGACGAGCAGGTCGAGACGACGGCACGGTTTGGCGCCGCGAGCAGGAGTGGCATGAGCTCGGCAGTGAGGCAGACCGGGCCGATGTGGTTTGTGCCGTACATCATCTCAAAGCCATCGACGGTGGTGCGGCCGAGCGGGATGTTGATCCCCGCGTTGTTGACTAGTATGTCGAGGTGGCTGTGACGCTCAGCCATCGCAGCCGCAAACGCCCGCACGCTCGAAAGGTCGGCCAGGTCCAGCTTCATCACCACCAGCCGCGACCGCAGGTCGGGCACCTGCTCACCCCACTCGGCCACAATGTCATCGACAACGCCATCAGCCTTGGCTGTGTTGCGCACCGCGAGCACAACCTCGTCGCAGCCACGCAGCGCCAGCCACTTGGCCGTCTCGATGCCGAGCCCACTCGACGCGCCCGTCACCACCGCCACGCGGCCCACCATCGATGGCAGGAGCTCCTGCGCCTCGGGAACAGGGTGTTCAATCAGGACACGATCGGTCATGCTGTGCAAGTCTGGGCAGCTGTTGGTGAGTGGCGTGCCAACCATGGACGCAGCTGAATCATCGCGGCTTGCGGCCTTCAATGCACTTACTGTGTGGTTTGGGGTCTTTCCTCGTTGGCAATTGCCTGTGTGGGGAGTGAGCACGGCCCCCTTTGCGCTGTATTAAATTCATGCGCTGTTGCGGCGAAAGCGGCTAATCTGCGGTGACATTTGGCGGCTTGCCACGTTTGTGCCACAGACAGGCCGCACTGTACCACACCTACGACCGGGTGTGCAGCCCTTGTTCGAGACTGTACTGTAGCTTCTGACCAAGTCCCGTACATCAGCGAGCCAGTATAAGCTTGTCTAGCCGCATCAAGTCCACCTCACCTGTTTCAAACCTGACCACGGCCACAAACAAGAGAGTAAAAGCAATGTTCTCCGAGGAATACATGTTCCATAAAGTGATCTTGACCAAAGCATTTGTTCGCTCCCCTTCCCCCCCCCCCCCCCTCCCCTCCCGTGTCACCACCCATCCAAACCATCCTTGACCAACAAGCCCGACCCAGGCACTGCGCACACGTGCAAGACAACCTGACGCCCCATCACCACCAAGGCTACCCACCACGCACCATGGACCTGGTGGCTCGCTTCAAGGAGCGCACGACCTCGGCTTCGTACCGCAAGCCCAAGTCGTCCCTTGTGGCCTCCAAGCCCCGCTCCGCCTCGTCCGTCTCGTCCGTCTTGGCCAAGGCCAAGGCCAAGGCCAAGGCCAAGTCCAAGGCCAAGTCCAAGGCCAAGACCAAGGCTAAGAGCAAGTCATCATCAAAGCACAAGCGCAAGCGCAAGCGTAAGCGCGGCTCGCGATCGGGCGAATCCTCCTCCTCGTCGTCGTTGTCGGCCACGAAAGAGGGGCGCAGCAAGCGGCACAAGAGCACGCTGAGTGCCAAGCTGCGGGCGGAGGAGGCCGACTTCCGAGTGACCAAGGGGGTGGAGATCTTTCCTACATTCGACTCGATGGGCCTTAAGCCGCGGCTGCTGCAGGGCATTTATGCCTTTGGCTTTGAGGAGCCGTCGGCCATCCAGTCGCGGGCGATTGTGCCCATCACCAAGGGCCGCGACGTCATCGCGCAGGCACAGTCCGGAACCGGCAAGACTGGCACGTTCTCCATTGGCGTGCTCAACAATGTCAACCCGGCGTCGCGGTGTGTCCAGGTCCTCGTTGTCTCACCGACCCGTGAGCTCGCGTCCCAGTCGGCGGCGGTGCTCTCCGCGCTCGGCGACTACCTCGGCGTTAAGGCGCACGCGTGTGTCGGCGGCAAGGCCATCAAGGCGGATCTGGCCAAGCTGCGTGCGGGCGTCCAGGTTGTCTCCGGCACACCCGGTCGGATGCTGGACATGCTGCGACGGTCGATGATCAACCCCAAGTCGGTCCGCATGCTCGTCCTCGACGAGGCCGACGAGATGCTCCTCTGCGGACTCAAGGACAAGATCGACACCATCTACACCTCGCTTCCGGGTAAGGTCCAGGTCGTGCTGGTCTCGGCCACCCTTCCGCGGGCCGTCCTTGCCCTCACCGAAGAGTTCATGACCAAGCCGACCAAGGTCCTTGTCCACCGCGACGGGCTCACGCTCTCGGGCATCGCGCAGTACTACGTGGCGGTCGACGGCGAGGAGTGGAAGTTTGACACCCTCTGTGGGCTCTACGATTCGCTCACCATTACTCAGGCGGTCATTTTCTGCAACAAGCGCGCCCACGTCGACACGCTCGCCGCCCGGATGCGCGAGGCTCATTTTACCGTTGCGGTCATGCACGGCGAGCACAACCAGGCCGAGCGCGACGCGGTCATGCAAGAGTTTCGCTCTGGCGCCGCCCGCGTCCTCATCACCACAGACCTCTGGGCTCGTGGCCTCGACGTCCAGCAAGTCTCGCTCGTCGTCAACTACGACCTACCGCTCTCCAAGGAGAACTACATCCACCGCATCGGCCGCTCAGGCCGGTTTGGACGCAAGGGCCTCGCCATCAACATCATCACCCCACAGACCGCTCGCTACATGCGCGCCATCGAGGCGTACTACGACACCACCATCCGCGAGCTGCCCGCAGACCTCGAGTCGCTCAACGCCGAGCCCGCCGACGAGGTCGCGGCGTCAGCGTGAGCCCGCACCGTCCCAACCTGCAGCCATTAAAACGCCACGCGGTCAAACGACCACGACATCGACGTCTGCGTCTGCGAGTACTGCACGTCGCGGTAGTGCGGGAGCGTAGAGCCCTTAAAGAGGATGGCGACGCCAAGCGGAAGCTCAAAGTCGGCCACAGGCGCCGCAAGCGAGTTGGTGATGACTGAGAACGAGAACGACGGTACATGCGCGTCGGCGTCGCGGACTTCGTCCACGTTGAGCGACATCGAGTACGTGTACGGCATACCGTCGATGTGGAAGAGGAGCGACGACCGCGGAAGGTACCAGTGGGTGATCGGCCGCGCCGGAACAAGTGGCTCACCCACAATGCGCGCCACCAGTGGCGTCAGCTGATTGTTGAGGTACGTTGCCACGGGCTCGGTCCATCGGAACTTGGAGTGTCCGTTCTCGGCGCGGAAGAGTGATGCCCCATTCTCAAACAGCATGCGACAGTGAAGACGGACCGCCGCAAAGTGCTCCGCAGGAAGTAGGCCCTCGAGGAGGACCCAGCCGGTCGCCGCAAACTGCGCCCGCGCCTCGTCCACGATCGCCTCCCAGTGCTCCGCGGCCGCCACCCACTCGGCCGGCGTGGCCAGGACCCACCGCCGCCGCAGCGCAGTGTACAGCACCGGATCAGCCTCCTGCAGCTCGGCCGGGCTCATGTCGCCGGCAAGGACCGCCGCCAGCGGCGCCTCCCAGGCCTCGTCCACCGCCCACGGCAGAAAGAGCCCACAGCCGGGGAGCTCGGTCCAGAGCGCGCTAAAGTGGTACGCGTCGGTGTTGCGGAAGACGGCCACCGCCCTCCCGTCATACATGCCATCAAACGGGCGCGCGCTCCGCATCACACCCCTTCCCACCTTTTCGCCGCGGAGCGTCAGCGCCGCCATCGGCGCCAGCCGCAGCGCCGCCACTGTCTCGGGCGCATCAGCTCCTCCGTCGGGCGCCCGCGCATACGCCCGCGCACCCAGCAGACCATGACTCGCCACAGCTGGCACCGAGTCCGGCTCGGCCACGCTCCGCAGCGTGGCGTGCTCGTACATCAGCGGGATCCAAATCGGGAGGTCCGGGACCGGCGCCCGAGCCGGGAGCGGGACCGCCGCCGCCGCCAGCGCCTCGTCATCGACCAGGCCCCAGGTGGCAGCCATGAACCGCAGGCCCCGGACCGAGCATGCCCACCGCAGCGTGTTGGCTACCACCACCGGCGAGAACCGGCGGAGGTTGGCCACGCCGCGCCAGAAGTGCCACCGCTCCGTCGGCGTCAGCGCGAGGTATCGACCCACGCTCCTCACCAGCGCCGCCACCGCCACCATTCCGGCCACCACGCTCTTGGGTCGCGAGCGCACAACCTCGACGCAACTCTGCCAAAATGCCATGCTGTGCTGGTTGAATGGTGTGGGCCGCCAGAAAGGTGTGGGTCTCTCGTGCTGCTCTTTACTTGCCGTCGCTGCTGGCGACTGTCGACTCGAGCATTTCCCGTGCAGTTGCGAGGAACTTGTTCCCGCTCATGGCCTCCTTGGCGAGGAGATCACGGAGGCTGGCGACGTTGCGCAAGACGTCCATGCTCTCACTCCGCGACATTTTGGTGTTGACAAAGAACACGATGTGTCCGAGCAGGACGTAGGTACAGTTCTCGATGATGTACATGAGGACGGCCTTGGTCGTGGTCAGCGCAGCCTGGTCAGCAGCCGGCGAATCTCCGATGGCATCCACCATGTCGACACAGAGCCGCGTCGCGCCGACGAGTACCGACATGGACGGCAGCTGCGAGCTGTGCTCCGATCGCGGCGCAAATGAGATCTTGACCGACGAGAGCAGGACGTCGCCGTTGTACATGCCGCGGACGTCCGGTGCCAGCCGAGTCACCACGCCCACACACGACCGCAGAACCACAAGCAGCCGCTTTTGCACCAGCGCCACCAGCGGGTTGGCGTCAAAGACACCATTCGATGAACTGCTCTTGGCCTCTGTCGGCGCTTTCCTTGCAGCCGTTGCGACATCAGTGTTGAGTGCTACCAGCGCGTCCGCCAGCGCCGGCTTGCCGGTTCCCAGCAGGCCGCCCACGGTGTACTGCTCCTCGCTGAGGAGCTGGCGGACATCACGGCGGCGCGCGTACGACACGCGGTCGCGTGTCAATGTTTGGGCCGCGGCAGCGCCGCCCTTTTCTCTCTTGCTGCTCTCGTCGCGTGCCCGGTTCGAGAGCTTGTACTCGGCGTGGGTGACCGGGACCACCAGCGCCGCAAGCGTGCCCGACTCGCGGAGGAGGTGAACAGCATCAGTGAGGAGCGCAGTCATCCGCGCCTGGTGCGCCGCAGCTGCGCCCGGCACCACAAACTGCCACCGCTGCACAAACTCAGGCTGCGAGAGCACGTACAGCAGGCCGGCGACACGCTGCATCTCCTCGAGCTTGGCGAGCGTGAGTGACGACGGAGCATTCGGCGAGGTGTCCTCCATCGCCACCATCGGGTTTGTCTCGACAAAGAGCGCCCTGGCCAGCGCATGCTGGTGGAGCGCTACAAACTCGAGCGCGGCATCGGCGACGCTCTCTTCAAACGGCAGCGACTGGAGGACCATGGTGACGAGCGCGAGCGTTTGGCACCAGACTGCGTGCCACCCGTTGCGCTCTCCACTCTCGAGGTAGATCGCGAGCCCGTGCTCGCCCGGCCCCTGGCCGAACAGCGGGTGCGACGCGAGCTTCGCGAGCAGTCCCTCGTGGACAAGCGCCGCGGCGCCGGCTGCAGAGGAGGCAAACGAGAGGAACATGTCAAGGATGATCTCGGCGAGGTCCGGCGTCTCCATGTACCGCACTTGCCGCACAAGCGCAGCGACGAGCGTCGCCACGGTGGCATTCTGTGCGAGCACCTCGACGTTCCGCGCCGGCTTGCGCTGCGACGGCACAGAGAGGAGCGCGTCGAGCGCAGCAACTCCAACCCGGAGCATGCCGTCATCGCCCGCAAACAGCGCAACCGTCTCGCACAGCAGCGGAAGTAGGAGTTCGTGGTCGACAAATGGCTTCGATGCCTCGCTGTTGCTAGGAACTGGCTCGGCCCCGCTGCCAGACTCGGCGCCACGCGGAGTGTATCGAAGGAGAATGACAAGGGCCGTGACCAGAGGCGGGAGGAGCGGCGGCACGCCCGCAGCCTTCTCGGTCCGATACACCACCAGCTGCTTGTCCAGCGTCACCCGGAGCTTGCTGACAAGAACGGCAGCGTTGGCGGCCGTGAGCGGCCTGGCCGTCCGCGGCAGCGGCGCGAGCTGCGGCACGTCGTGGAGCAGCGAGTCACCAGAAAGGCGCGCCGAGACACCAAGTGTCCACTCGGAGATAAGCGAGAGAAACATGTCCATGATCTCGAGCAGCATGGCCTCGACGACCCGGTCGTCGCCTGCATGATCGGCCACGACAGAGGCGAGCAGGTCGAGGACGTTAAAGTACCACCCCGCCGCGGCAGCCTTTTTGGCGCCACTCTCGTCAGCGTCGTTGAACAGCTGGCGCGCCGAGGCCGCC
This sequence comes from Thecamonas trahens ATCC 50062, assembly GCF_000142905.1. Lineage (NCBI taxonomy): Eukaryota > Apusomonadida > Apusomonadidae > Thecamonas > Thecamonas trahens. The sequence goes on from NW_013657653.1 coordinate 289,998, forward strand.
GGCGCCTCACCGTCGGCGCCACCTGCTTTCGGCTTGGGTGCCGGCGAGGCGGTGAAGAGCCACGGATGGCGGAAGACGAGAGACTCCATAAACAGCGCCAGCGCCTTGACGACCGCGCACTCGGCATCGGCAAGCGACCACGCAAGGTTGGCCACAGGGAGCAGCTCAAAGAGGTCGCGGACGTTGTCTTCGTGGCGCTGCGGCGCAAACTTCTTGGCCAGCAGCGAGGTATCGTACACATAGTCGGCACCAAACGAGTGCGACGGCGTGCGGAGCGTCTTAAAGTTACCCAGCGAGATGCCGAGGCGCGATGCCGCAGTGCGAAGCTCAGCCACAACCGACGGCTCAAACGAAGTCGCCATGAACGGCTTCATCCACACCTCCCACTTGGTCTTGGTTGCCAACTCGTTGATGACACCCACTAGCGAGGCGTCGATGCCGAACGGTGTTCGGTGGTAGAGCTCGAGCGCCACAATCTGGAGCGCCCAGGTCTGGCACGCAAGCTGATAGCACCGCGAGACCGCGGTCTCCGCTGGCAGGCCTTCGCCCTCGCCCTCGTCCACTGGCTTGAAGAGGTCGTCCGGCAGCGGGTTGGGCTTGCCTAGCAACGGTGCACAGACCGACCGCCAAAAGTCCGGTAGCTCGCGGAGGACCTGGATGATGCCGCGCGAGTGCGACGAACCCCAGAGCGAGTACAGCAGCGCGAGTGCCCGCTCAAACAGCCGCGGCTGTTGGGTAAACGCCTTGGGCGCGTGCTTGAGGAGTTTGGTAATCATCGAGAGGCCCGAGGTGACTCCCACCTTGGACCTGGGCGGCTGCTTGGTCTTGGCCTTGGCCTTCTCGTCCGCCGCAATCCCCTTGGCGGTGCCACTCTCGCCAACTTCGTCGTTGAGGAGCAGCTGCGCAAGGCCAGGCTGGGTCTCGAGCGCGGTCGACATGAGGTTGAGAATGGCGATGCGGACGGCCTCGTCCTCAGCACTCGACTTGAGGCGGTTGACAAAGGTGTCGCGGAAGATGGGTGCGTCGGCGCCAAAGTAGCCCAGGATCGACGGCGACGGCCGCGAGGCGAGCGAGATGGTGCAGATTTGCGAGAGTGTGTCAACGGCAAGAACGGTTACACGCGGCGCGTACGGGTAGTTGATGTACGACGCGATGGCGGCAATGAGCGAGAGTTCGTCGCCACCGACAGTCCGTGAGAGGAGCGATGTGCGGAGCGCGGCGTTGGCCTCCTGCACAGACGGGTCAAAGAGGAGAAAGTGGAGGACCTCAAAGGCGGAGATGATCATGGCCTCGACAGCCTGCGCTTCGCGAGTTCGCCGTGCAGCAAACAGCGCCTCCACAGCGTGCGGCCCCATGCCGATGACGGTGAGGAGGGCATGATGGAGCGAGCCGTCGTGCATAAAGGCGTCGACAAGCGAGTCCTTGAGCGAGAACGGCGCCGCGTCGGCCGCACCGGGCTCGGCCACTGCCATGGCCACCACCGAGTCGTCGCTCGAGGTGTCGTACAGGATCTCGGCAAAAATAGCAAGAATCTTGGTTCCGATCTCCCATCGCTGGAGAACCGACCGGTAGCGCCAGCCGTCGTAGTACGCAAATACCTCGGTGCGGAGGTAGTCGACCGCCGGCGCGAGAGCGGCAAACGAAAGTGTTGTTCGCGGCGCATGCCTGCTGTGAAACTCGCCATCGACCGGGCTCGAGAGATGGCAGTTGACAAGGAGCGTCGAGATGAGGTCGAGAAAGGCCAGCGTCATCGAGTACTCGCCGTTGGGCACCTCAGTGTTGTGTAGAATGCGCTGCAGCGCCGACCGCATGCCGCCGCCGGCAGCACCCGTGGCAAAAGCCTCCTCCTGCGGCGCGTACGACGGGAGAAAGTCAGAGTACTGCAGCCGCTCCCAGACTTCGGTCGGATGGGCGAGGGCAAAGTACGAGACGCACGAAAGCGCGGCGGTGAGCATGTCCAGCGGCGGATCCGAGTACGCGCCACAGAGCGAGAGAATCGGGAATAGGAGCGGGAGAAAGTGCTTGATGGGCGCCGGCGAGCCGAGGAGCTTGCCCAGCGCCGGGTTGGCGCGACCGAAGGCCTCCGGCTCGGCGTATGCTGCAGGGAACATGTTGTCGAGGCTCGGTTGCTGCTCCAACAGCCGTGCCATCAGCTGCAGAATACAGGTGACGCTTTCGACGAGGTCGAGCGCCGGTGCGCCGTCACACACGCTCTTGGCAAACTTGGCGAGCGTGGCGTAGAGGACGTGCCAAGCCGAGTAGCGGATGTGGAACTGGATGGTGAGCGGCATGTCGGGCTCCGAGAGCCGAACACCGACTGTTCCGGCCGGCAGCGTGATGTTGAGCGCATTGCCGAGGTCAATGTCGTGGAGGGTGTAGTACTCGACTTCTTCGTACGGGTAGGCCGGCTCATCACTCGAGTAGCTGTATCTTTCGACCGAGTTGTCGTCAACGACCGCGGTGAGCGTGTCGAGTTCGCCGAGGATGACAGTGACGATGCGGGCACAGTCCGGGTCGGACGCCAGGGCGCGAAGCAGCGAGCAGAGCGGGTAGAATTGGACAGGGAAACGAGCCACGCAGGTGTCGTACAGCGAGCGGAGGGTGCTCGAGTGAAAGTCGACGTGCCAGAACTGGCGGACGAGGTCGGGCTCCGAGTCGAAGATCTGGACGGCAAACTCGACAACACTCGGCGCGGCAGCAACCAGGGATGACGCGCCAAACGAGGTGATGAGCGAGAAAAGAAGGCCCTTGAGAACCGACTTGAAACCGACCGAGTTGGGCTTGAAGCCTTCGAGTTCTGACGACTCGAGCTGCATGAGCGCAATGAGGACGTCGAAGGCGCTATGGCCAATTGCGTACCCCATGGCGACAGAATGGGGATCAGGCGACCTGTCGCTATTGCCGCCAGCAAAGCTCATGTCTCCCTTGTTGTTTTCCTCGGCGCTCTTGCGCGCAAAATAGTGCTCGCGCTCGAGAACCGCAGCCCAGCCGAGGAGGATCGGGGCGAGGAACAGCGAGCTCGAGATCTCCATCCAGCCGACAAGCGTCTTGTGAAAGGCAAGAACTTGCTCGTGGTCGGCGATGTAAGGGTGGCTCCGCCCAAACTCGGCCTGTACATCGTCATCCGGGCCGAGGGCAAGGTCCTCGTAGGCGACGGGCAGGAAGCCCTCGAGCGACATGACCTCGAGCAGAATGAGGACGTGGAGGTAGGAGACACGGTCGATGAGAATGCCTGCCCCGTGCGGGAGGAGCGCCGCATTAACCTGGTTCTGGCCAAAGTTCTGGCTGTAAAACAGGTTGCTGAGCAAGTCGAGGTCAGCAAACCGCGGCGTGATGGCCGAGTAGTACGCGAGGAAGACGGTTTCGAGGAGTGCGAGCTGCTCGCGGATGTTGGCGAGGGCGGCAGCGGTGGTGACGTGCCGAGCGGTGCCGACATCGGACTGAGGCTCGAGCTCGGTGGCGGCGAGCGCCTTGTATCCGTCGACGAGGGCGGCGGCAAAGGTGGCAGAGACATGTTTGTCGACAAAGGCCTTGCAAACGCTGTGGTAAGCGTTGGTCTCATCCGACGCGTTGCGGAGCATGGCTCCCATGCAGTGGAAGATGCAAAGCCGCTCGTCAAAGTAGTGGTCAGCAACAGCAAGCGCAAAGGTGTCGTCACTGTAGTCGAACGATTGCATGCGAACACCCTGAGTGTAAAAGAAGGCGTGGAGGAGGCCGAGAACTTGAAGCTCGTCGACGCCGACAAGGCCTGCAACGCGGACCACAAAGTCTGCCTGATGCTTGTCGACCTTGAGCGGCTTGCCGCGCCAGCTCACGCTCCCGCTCCGGACCTTCTTGGCCGACGCCGCCGACTGCGGCTTGAAGAACGCAAACGGCTTGAGAATCGCCCCGCTGTGGACGTCGAGGTACGTTGAGAGCTTCTTGACCGGAACACGTCGCGCATCGGCAGCCTCGAGCGTCTCGAACAGAGTGCGGAACGTCGGATTGAAGTCAATTCCTCCAGGAGACGCTCCGGCGCCCGCCTTTCCGATGGTCTTGGCACCAGACGTAGAACTGGTTGTCTTGGAGCTGGACTTGGTACCAATGGCAAAGCCGACCGACTTTTTCGCTGGAGCATTCGCCTCGGACTTGCCCTTGTCGTCGCCGCCGCCATTGGTGGTCTTGGGCGCCGTGGTGGTCTTGCCAAGGCTGAAGCCTCCGGCCTTGGGCTTGGCCTTGTCGCCATCGGCGGCCTTGGGCGCGGTGGTGGTCTTGCCAAGGCTGAAGCCTCCGGCCTTGGGCTTGGGCTTGGCCTCGTCACCCGCGTCAGCAGAGCTTGGCGCGGCGGCATCCTTGGGCTTTCCGGCAAAGGTAAAGCCACCACCGGCAGCCTTGGCCTTGGCAGAAGCATCAGGCTTGGACTTTGCGGCAAAGGTAAAGCCGCCGGTCGCCTTGGGCTTTGCAGCCGGAGCAGCGTCGCCTCCTCCGGCACCCTTGCTTGCCCCAAACTTGAACATGGTTGGCCGAGGAGAGGAGGAGGAGCAGGACTCGGACTACGCTGGCTGACTTCCCGAGGGCAGAGGGAGAAGCAGAAGGAGAGGTAGAGGGTCTGTGTCTACTCGACCTTGGGTCAGCGTTAGGTGGTGAGTCATACAGCCTCACCCCATCTTGTGGTCGTCGCCTCGTTCCCCCCCCCCCCCGCCCCCCTGCTGCCACCCACTCGTGTCGTCTGATGGCGCCCGCTCGTCCGACGAGTCGCGCCCAACTTGACCACCGCCGGCGCCCACCCTGCCCCTGCTTCAACCCGCCACCAACACCACAGCCACCACCACAGCCACCACCACAGCCACCACGACTACCACCCAACTCTGGAAACGAGACGTTTGCCATGGGAATGACAGATGCTCGGCTGCGAATGGCTCGGCTGAGTCTTTTGGTGCTCGCGGTGGTGGTGTGCGTGGCTCAGCTTGGCTCGGCAGCCATGGTGACCAAAGTGCTCCCGAGGGCGGTGGCCCATCGCGGCTACTCCTCGGCGGCGCCAGAGAACACGCTGGCTGCACTGAAGATGTCCATTGAGGCAGGCGTGGACGGGGTGGAGATTGATTTGCAAGTGACCAAGGACGGGGTCATTGTTCTACTCCATGACGAGGATCTCGACCGGACAACCAACTGCACCGGCTCCATCTCGACGTACAACTTCCTCCCGGCATCAGGCCCGCCGCAGCTCTCCGAGTGCGACGCAGGCTCGTGGTTTGGACCGCAGTTTGCCGGCGCCAAGATTCCATCGCTGGCCGAGGGTCTGGCGGTGACGGTTCCAGCTGGTGTGTTCATGGTCCTCGACATGAAGCAGACCGGACCAGGCATCGGTGCTCTCCTCGCCGACGTCATTCCGGATCCCGAGGTCCAGGGCCTCACGGTGGCCTCGTGCTGGACGTTTGACCAGATGGCCGAGGTCCGCAACGCACTCAACGCGACCCGGATCCAGTATCTCACCGGCTCGCTTGAGGCGTTTGAGGCTGATCCGGACGCATTCTTTGCGGACATGGCGCTTCGCGGCGTCGACGGCTTCTCGGTCTCGCGCAAGGTGATTACGCCCGAGTTTGTGGCTGCTGCTAAGAGTCACTTTATGGCTGTTGCTGTGTGGACCGTCAACGCGGCTGCCGACATGCGGATCATGTTCAGCTACTCGGTTGATGCCATCCTCACAGACTATGTCACCCGGCTCACGACGACGCTGGCCGAGGCCAATGCCGCTGAGGAGCGTGCCTCGCGTTCGGGCTACACCAAGAACTCAACAGTGGCACTGGCATCCATATTTTCGTTTGCCGCGGGAGCACTGGTCTGTATCCTTGTCTTTATCGCCATCCGCTTGATGCGGCGGCGGCAGCGGCGCGCCGCGCGCTCGCCGCGCGGGGTTACCTCGCCGACCGGCGGCTCATACGGCATGATCCCATGATGCCGTGGCCAACTACGAGGATGACCCCGAGCTGAGGTCCGGGTCGTACGGAGGATCGCTGCCTTGTTCGTCGTCAGACGCGGCAAAAGCCTGGAAAATGTCAAACAACCCGCCTCCTCCATCATCATTCTCGCCGTCGCTCCCTTCGTCGTCGCTCCCGGCCATGACGAGCGAGACCGAGCCGTCGCCGTTCGCCTGGAGCGAGAGGTTGGGGTGGCGGGAGACGATGGAGAGCAGCTGTTGGATGGAGATGCCACCCCCGCCCCCGCCGCCGCGTCTCTGGTTTCGGCCCCGGCGCATGCGGCGGCGACCGATCCGGGTGCGGACACGGGTGCGGGTGCGGGTGTCGGCCGGGCCCTCGCCGCCGCTGTCGTCGTCGCTCGACGGGTACTCGTAAGCGTACTCGTACTCAGGATCCGACGCGCCCTCGAAAAACGAGAACTCATCGCGACGGACGCGGATCTGGGCCCGCTCCTCGGCGGTGAGCGGGCGACGGGTTGGGAGTCGGCGATCGAGGCAGAACCGATGGAGGAGGTCCTGGAGCTCAAGAGGAAGGTAGTCGATCTCGTTGTCGGCAAAATGCGAGGCGTTGTACGCAATGTGGCGGAGGCAAAGCTCGACGAGGGTGAGGCGGACGCGGGTGACAAGGACGGTGTGGAACCGGCCGCAGGCAATCTGCTGGATCTGGGCCACGCCGTTGCGGTAGAGCGGAATAAAGTTGGTGAGCGGCGACGGGGTGTCCGAGTGGAACTGGCCACCGAACCGCGGGCCGCCCCAGGTGTAGACCTTGTTGTCGGTCGAGATGGCGGCCTCGTTGCCGCGCGAGTTGGAGACTGCCATGACGTCGACGCCTTGGAGTGCCTCGACCTTGGTCGGGGCGTGCCGCGGCGTCCCGCCCAAAAGTCAGCATCGGAGCTGCCGAGCCCGAGTCGGTTGTCGTGGCCATCGCCCCACGCCCACAGCTGGCCGTCGACGTCGACCGCCATGGTGTGGATCCAGCCGGCAGAAATGGCACGGACCCGGCCTGCAAGCGCTTCCACAAGCCGTGGCTCTGAGTCAAGCTCCGGGTCGACGTACTTGGCGCCATGCCCGAGATACCCGCCGTTCGAGTGCGGCGACTGCGAGCCCCAGGTGTACATGTTGTGGTCAGCATCGAGCGCGGCCAGATACGTCGAGCCAGCTGCAAGCTGCACCACGCACTTGCCGACCAGCGTTTCGACCCTCGTTGCCATGATCGAAGGCGGCCCAGCGCCGGCTGGCCCGCCGTACGGGTCGACGAGGACGCGGACGTCAAAGGTAAAGACCGCGCCGTCGCTCGTCAGCACCGCCCCGACCTCGTCGCCCAGCACGATGACACTGACTGAAGTCACTCCTTCGATGCGGGTGGTTGTGACCTGAACCTCGCCATCGGACGCCCACACCCAGGCTGTGCCGTCGGCCACCACGCCGCAGAGAGTGCCCATGCCACCCGGAGTGGAGGTGGCAATCTCGGTGATGCGTAGGTCAGCCAGATCGCCTTGGAGCACCTCGGGCTGTGCCGGATAACCTTCCAGATCATGCCCGTACCACGACTCGTGCGCGCCGTCCGACACCTCTTGCCCCCACAAGTAGACCTGCCCGGCTCGCGTCAGCGCCAGCGAGAAGAACGACGCCACCGCGACCTTGACCACGCACGCCAACTCAAACTGCTGCAGGATCCGAGGCATGGTCTCCCGGTACTTTGTTCCATGGCCAGAGAGCGACGGCCTTCCAAAGGTGTATACACTGGACTGGGCGTGAGTAGGGTGCAGAGATGCGGAGAGGAGGGGGGAGGAGAGGTCGCATGACATGTGCCGCAATCGGTGGGGGCGATTGGTGTGGGCAAGGAGCAGGGGAGGAGACGAGAAGGGAGCGTACTACGTCATATAGGCCACGTCACCATAGCGTTCTTCGAGTTCATTACCAAAGTACTGCTCGTAGAACGAGGTGGTGGCCGAGGTGGCCGACGAAGCCGCCATGGCTGTGAGGAAGTGCGGTGGGGGTGGCGTGAGCGTGAGGCAGGGAAGGCGGCGAATCGGCAGAAGTCTACTTGGTCAGTCGCCGTCGCCGCCGCTGGGTCGCGGCGGAAGGCTCGTCCTCAGCTGGAGTGGAGAAGCGCTGAACGGGCAATGGAAGCATCGAGATCGTCGTAGGTGAGCGTGGGAGAGACGACGTTGCGGAGGAGGGCCGCAAGACCGGCAGCGTGGACGAGGCCGTGGAGATCCGCGCCCGAGGCGGAGTCTGTTGCGGTCACAATGGCATCGAACCGGGGCGATGTCAAGTCAAGGCCTGCAGCGCACGGCATGGCTGCGAGGATGCCGCTGAGGATGGCTGCGCGGTCGGCGGGGCCCGGCGTATCAACCAGAATGCTAATGTCGAAGCGGCCCGGTGTGAGGAGCGCAGGATCGATGCCGGCCAGCACGTTAGTTGCGCCGACAACCAAAACGCCATGTGGGGCAGAGGCCGTCATCTCGGTAAGCAGGAGCGTGACGAGGTTGTTGTCCGACGCACTCGCTTTGGACGCACCGCGGACGCCAAACACTGCCTGCAGCTCGTCAAAGAAGACCAGGCACGGCGCTGCGGAGCGTGCAACGGCAAACAAGCTCGCCAGCGCCTTTTCCGACGCACCCACAAAGCCAACCAGAATGCGAGACATTGGAACTGCGAGAAACGAAGCGCCGAGCGCAGAAGCGCAAGCCTTGGCAAGCATGGTCTTGCCGGTGCCCGGCGGGCCGTGGAGCAGAACGCCGCGCGCAAAGCCGCCCGGCCCATCGCCAATGTCACGGGCAGAGGCTGCAGCCTTGACCTCGGCTACGACATCACCAAGCAAGGCTTTGGCGCGGTCGAGACCACCGATGTCGTCAAATGAGACGTTTGGGACAGAGACCGGTGCGTCATACTGCGACAGCGGGGTGACGCGCTCCAGCGCGGTGCAGACGGCGCCGAGGTGGGCGTCACGCGAGCAACTTGCCATGGCGCAGTCAAGCGCCGCATTGCGGACGCCCTGGCGCAAGTCGTCAAAGACATATCCCTGCGAGACCGCGCTCAGTGCGCATCTCGTCGAAGGCGTGTCCGGACACTCGAGCCCGGCGGCGGCGGCATCGGCGAGTGCCCGGGTCATCCGCATCGGGCCGGGCATGGCGGCGAGCGGAATGACCACGTTCACAGACGAGACAACGCGACGCGAAACAAGAGCAGTGCTCTCGGCAATGAGCACGAGCAGAACATCCGATGAGGGCGCAGCCCGGATCAGCGCCACGAGGCCGAGCTCGGTGAGAAGCTCATCACGATCGGGTGCGCTTGCGGCCCTCCGCTTCCCGGGCGCCAGCAGCTCGACGTCGTGGACTACAAGCACAACCGGGAGACCTTCAAGTGCCTTCACACCAGCAGCATGGACTGCATGCGCCAGCCCGCGCCGCACATCGCCCGGAAAGCCAGCGAAGACCTCGGACGGGTGGCAGTGAGCGACGAGACCGCCGGCCGTCTCAGTCTGGTCGACAACCCATGCAGCAGCACCAAGGCCGACCTGTGCAGTGACCAGGATTGAATGGACCTCAGGATGTGGGTCGCCACCCGCATGCCGTTTCAGTGCCCCTGCCAGTGCCCGCCAGCCGACTTCCGAGGTCATGACAAGGAAGGTGGTGGAGGCGGGGAGGAGGGGAGGGGAGGGTGAAGTGGTGATCGTGCTCTGGATCGTGATCGTGATTGTGTTTGGGCGGTGGCAGGCGAGAGTGGCAGTGGCAGGAGGAGGGGGAGCCCCCCCCGGGGGGGGGGGGGGGGGAGGAGGGGACACCTGCCACTTGGCAGACACTCTTGACTTGCTCGGGCTAGACCTCGAGGAGGGTAGTACAAGTTCCACACCCGCACGGCTCGGGCGAGTGCTGGACTGTTGAGCAAGTGGTCCCCCCCCCCCCCCGCACACACCCTGGGCGCTGGAGACAGTGAGACCGAGCGGGCAAAGCGGCCGTTTTTTCGCGCGCAGCGAGAGGCAGAGGCAAGCAGACGCAGACAAAGGGGAAGAGAGCAGGACGGAGAAGAGAACAACGACACGAGGTGAAGAGATGGCTGAAGGATACCTGGACATGTCATCAGACGTCGACTCGCTGACGTCGCCCGTGAGGGGAGGTGGAGGTGGTGAGCTCGACGCAGCTGCGTTCTCGCGCAAGCCGCGCATTCCGCGGACGCCGCCGGCAGCAGCATCGCCACCACCCGGCGACCGGATTGGCAACTCGCCCGAGTACAGCTTTGCTTATCACGAGGAGCTGATTGACTCGCCGCTGGCGCCGTCGTCGGCGGCATGGGCGTCGGCGCGGGCCCGGCTCCAGCACGAGCTGCAAGTCGACCAGAAGGAGGTCCTGGCGTCGTTCACCAACGCCACGGCACCGATTCCGGCTGTGCCGGACTCGCCGTCAGCGCTCATCACCTCATTCTCGTCGGCGCAGGATGACGAGCTGCTGGACTCGGTATTTGAGGAGAACGCAGCGTATACGCCGGTCAAGTCGTCGGTGTATGCCGGGCCGTCGGTGGCTGGCTCGCCGCATGGCGGCGCGGCTGTCGGCCACCCCGATGACGATGACGACGAAACCGACGAGGCAGACAACCTCGTGGTGCAGTCGTCGGCGCGAAGGACTCACGCTGCCGACCAAGATGACGACGACGACGAGGAGGAGGAGTACGACGGGGACTCGGGCCACATCGGCAACGGCGGGGCAGACTCGACCTCATTTGACGACGCCGGCTCGTACTCGGCCTCGCCGCCGTTGCCAACCACGGCGCCACCGGTCCGCGGCGGGCCATACCGGGTTGTTGACGGCGAGGACGAGGACGACGAGGACATCTCGGACGAGTTTGTCATCGACGACAACAAGGACGTCGAGGCCGAGCTAGGCTCGCCGCCGCGCGGGCCGCGGACTATCGACAGCCACGGGAACGTTGCGACGGGCACCTTTTTGCCGTCGCGCGAGCTGTCGCGGACGCCGGCACGGGTCACACCACGCGGCTCGGAAGCCGCGGGCATGACACTCCTCGAACACGCGGCAATGCTGCAGCATACGCAGGCCGAGCCGTCCTCCGTCGAGCGGCACCATGACTTTGCCGACCATGATCACGATCCGCAGTTTGACGCCAGGCCAGGAGCGAGCAGCCCACCGGCTCGCGGTGGACAGACGGCCGTCCCCCGCCTCCCGCCGTCGCCGGACACCCCACTGGGAAACGACCAGCCGCCGCGGCTTGGTGCCGGAGTTGGCGCAGCGAATACGTCCGTGTCGGCCGGCGAGGACGAGCTCCCGTTTCAGTCGCAGTTTTATGTCCCAACACCTACCACCGGCGGTGTCCTCCACGAGGATCGCAAGTCGCTCTCGCTCAGCCCGGCGCGGCGACCCGAGGCACATCGCGCACTCCCGCCGCATGTGGCAGACCGCAGCAGTGGACACGCCGGCCGTGGAGTCGCGGCACCCGAGCCTCGTTCGCGGAAGCGGACCCGAAGCTCGCGCTCAGGCCGTGGGCGGCGGGCTGACGGTGGCGTCTCGCACTTTTCGTCTGGCGACGTCGACGGTGGCGGCAGCTCTTACTCGTACTCGCTCGGCGACGGGTACTACTCTTACGACGACGGCGATGAGTACCGATACCCGAGTGGCGGGCGGAGCGGACGGCATGGTTACCGCCACGGGCACCACAGTCGGTCGCGACGCGACGGGCGCTCGCACCGTGGGAGGCGATCGCGTCCGGGCCGGCAGCGCCGCAGCGGCCGCGGCCATGGTGGCCAGGCTGCGCCCATGGTCATGCCATTGATGATGGCACCACCGGGGTACTATCCGGGCCAGCAGCCGTACCCCGGCCAGCAGCCGTACCCCGGCCAGCAGCCGTACCCCGGCCAGCCCTGGTACGGCGGGCAGGGCCAACCGCAGCACCAGCCACCGTCGCATCCTCGCCAGCCGCCGCAGCAGCACCAGCAGCAGCAGCACCAGCAGCACCGCCACCACCAGCAGCAGCAAGCCCCGCAAGAGGCACCCCCTCCTCGCCGCGGTCCGCCACAGCACATGCCAGCTGGCCAGGGACAGCAGCTGCCGTTTCGGTTTCTGCAACAGCAGGATCTACAGTCACTGCGCGAGCAGGCAGACTCTGTCACGCCAGAGCATCCGCTGGCAGCGGCGCAGGCGCAGGCACAGGCGCGGATGCAGTGCCCGGGCCCGGATGGCCCGCCAACGCAGGGTAGCGGGCTCGCGCGCGGTGGCTCGCCAGTGCAAGGTGGTGGGCCCGCCCGCGGCGGACCTCCGCCCGGGCCACCGAGCGGCGACATGGTCCCGCGGGCGCAGTTTGAGCGCATGCGCGACTCGCTTGAGCAGCGGCTGCAAGAAGTGACCGGCGAGGCGCAGGAGCTGCACAAAGCTCTCGAGTACACGCGGAGCTCGGCCAAGGCCGAGATTGAGCGGCTACGCGGCCAGCTCGAGGCTGCGGCCGCCGAAATCGACGGGCTCCGGGCGGCGTCAGCGGCCGGCGAGTCGGACCTCGCGGCACAAATGACCGCGGCCACGGCCAAGATCCGTGCTCTCAGCGACGAGGTGGCCGCGCTCAAAGCTGGTGAGGCGGCGCTGAAGCAGAAGGCGGCGTCGGCGGGATCGGAGGCCGAAGGTCTGGCGCGGCAGGTGACGACGTACAAGGAAAAGGTCGAGTCGTTGCAGGATTTGGTGACCCGGCGCGAGGTGGAGAAGGAAGACGCGCTCTTCAAGCTGGGCGAGTCGCAGACCATGTGCAAGCGGCTGGAGGAGCAGTGCCGATTGCTGGCGACGAACACCGACTCGTCGTCGTCGGCGGTGAAGCGGATGAAGGAGGAGGTGAGCCGAATGGCGTCTGACCGCGACGCCGCTGCGGCTGACCGCGAGCAAGCGCGTGATGAAGCAGTCGCGCTGCGGGCGCAGATGGAGTCGATGCACGCGCACATGTCGCGACTGGCAGACCAGGCTGCAGCGGCCGAGCAGAACGCAGCGTCGTATCGCGCAGCTCTGGACGATGCGTCGTCGGGTGGGTCGGCCGCTGCCGCACTCGAGTCCCGGGTACAGGAGCTACTGGAGCAGAACCGCGGTTTGCGGCAGGCGCTCGAGCAGGCTCGTGCCAGCGGTGGCGGGAGCGGACCCGATCCTGGCATGCTGGCCCAGCTTCGCTCGCTGCAGGAAGAGAACCATGCGCTGCGGCGTGCCGCTAGCGGCCCTGCCGGCGGTGGCAGCGGCAGCATCGGCATGGGCCGGTCGAGGCCGACGACATCAGCCGGGCCGGGATCGATCATTGGGCCAGCAGCCTATGAGCGTGAGCGTGAGCGGCCGCGCGAGTTGGAGCGTGGGCGGCCACGGGAGCGTCAGCCTAGGGGCGGAGTGGACGAGGGATGGCGTCCCGGCACTGCGCCGGCGTCGTCGCCTCCGCGGCGTGTGCGGCCAGGCCAGGCGCCTGTCTCACCGTATCGGTCGACGTCGCCGGTCAGGCCGGACCACTCGTCAGCTGACTTTGGATGGTCGGATCCGGAGACCGGCGATCGGTGGCAGACATCTTCGATGGCGTCTTTCTCGCCGCCGAAGAAGCAGAGCAGTGGTCGGCCGCACACGATGGATGGCGGTCGCGGAGGTATGCGCTCGATGGTGTTTGGTGATGATGAGATCGGGCGGCCGAGGCGGCCTTTCCGCGATGTCGATCACGTCGGCTCGTTGCTGGTTGACCCGCAGACTGCCGAACCGCGTCAGCGCGGGAGGCCCGAGCGCCGAGCAGTGCCTGAGCGTCGCGAGCCGCCCCCACCACAGCATCCGCAGTACCCCGGCGGAGGAGGCCCCGGGTCGCAGGTTGAGCGACGGCTGCGGCGGCGCGAGCCGCAGGCACGCGCGCCGCAGCAGATGGAGCCGTACGCGACGGCGGCATCGCTGCAGGCGCGAATGGAGCAGACCGGGCGGATGGAGAACCAGCTGATGCAGTTCTCGCTTGAGAAGCAGAGCCTCGAGTCCAAGCTCGCGCGCATCCCGTCACACCCCAAGACGCGCCGCGAGCGCGAGGAGCGATCGGCGGTGGAGCATAGGCTGGGGCAGGTGGACAAGGCTATTTCGCAGATCCGCTTCTCCCTCCGCGACATGCACGTCATCGAGTGAAAGAGCTCGTGTTTTACGCTTCGCACGACTGCCACGGCTGCGAGAGGGCCCACTTGACGTTGGCCATGTAAAAGGCACCGATGGACGAATCTGGCGTAGCGGCGCCCACGGCAAACGTTGACGCAGAGGGTGGGAGGCCAGCAAAGGCCGTCGGGTTGAGGTCCAGCGTGAGCGAGGCAGGCGAAAACGAGGCATCGGCCCAGGCCATGGGCATGGACGAGCAGTAATGCGACGATGAGAGCGGTGAGTTTTGGATGATCAAGCCGTCAAAAGCGGCAGTCCACATCGGCATGTACTTGGCAAACTCGGCGTATGTGTACGTGACATCGTCGTCGATGGTCATGGAGGCGTTGAGCAGGAGGTCGCTGGGCTGGATCATGGCAGTGGCGGCAAAGATATCGGGAGCACCGCCGGTGCCGCGAGCCCAGTTGACGTGAGCGAGAGTCTTAGGCATGTGGTAGAACTCGCGACCGCCGATCACCGCCCAGGAGTTGTCGAGGTACAGCTGAGTCGCCGTTCCGCCGCAAAACGAGGCGTTGGTCTTGAAGCAGGTAAAGGGGATGAGGACGATGAACTCGTAGTACTGCTCGCAGAGGCCTGGAATGATGTCAATCGGCGTGGTCTTGAGATCCGTCATGTTGTTGAGCATGAGCATAATGGGATAGCTGCCGGCAGGAAAGCCCCACGAGGCGGCACTGGCTTCATCAAGGAACAGGCTGCTGTCGTAGGCATCAAGCACCGCCACGGCCGCTGGAGTGGGAATGGCAGCCGTCGCCACCACCGACGTTGTCTCGCCCAGAAGGTGCTGGAACGGCAGCAGACGCGCCTCCGCGAGCGGCACTGCGGTGATGACCAAGGCAATGACAACCAGTGCGATGAGGGGGAGGGTCGGCATGGCGTGAAATGGGAGTGCGGTGGAAGTCCGAGCAGTGTGCGGGGGTTGGCAAATTCCACAAGGCCAGCACGTGCGTGCACGGCAACGGGTTTAGCGGTCGCGGCGAGCCCGCATTCACTGGCCGAGCGTCGACCGGATCGACGAGTCTAGCGAGGCCAAATACGACTGCAGCTCGGCCTGCGGCGAGTGGCGGGCGCCGGGCTGAGCGGATGACGGTGGCGGGAGCGGATGCGAGGGGAGGTCGGCAGACGAGGGGCGCGAGGCCGGGCGGGCCTGATGGGCGGTATGCTGCGGGTGCGGCGGCTCGTAGGCGTAGGCTGCAGCGTACGGCTGGCGCGGGTTGTAGTGGGCAAAGACCGGTGCAAAGGCGGAGGACGGCCGTGGCGGGGCGCGGAGCGGGTCGGGCTCGGCAGCAGCGAGGGCCTTAAGGACCGAGTCCTGGACCTCTGCATCATAGGTGAGGCGGTCGTTGCGTGACTTGAGCTGGTTGATGTGGGCGGTAAGATTGGCGGCCTCCGACTCTGCGCGCGAACGGGCGTCCGACTCGATGTTGAGCCGCGAATGGAGGTCCTCGATAAGGCCCTGCTGCTCGGCGACGACGCGGTTGCGGTCGGCGAGCGCGCTCTCGTACTGCGAGAGCTTGGCGAGCTGCTGGTAGTCGTCCTGGCGCTTCGCGAGGAGCGCGTCCTTCTCGGCGACGAGCGCGTCGTACTTGCGCTCGAGCTCGCGATGCTCTGCCGCTGCCGCGCGAGCCTCCGAGTTTGAGGCTTCGACCTCGCGGGCGAGAACTGCGACCTTGTCAGTCAGTTCTGCAGCGCGGGGCTCAAACGGAGAGAGCCGCTCGACAGTGGTCTCCAGCGTAGCGATGCGGGCGCGGAGATCGGCGACAAGGTCGCGGTGGTCACGATCGTGAGCGGCGACGCGGGCCTCGCACTCGGCAGTCTTGGCGGCAATCGAGGCCGAGGCGTTGGAGGCGGCGTCGGAGGCATCGATACGAGCTCGCTCGAGTGCATGTTGGGCCGAGTCGAGCTGGTTGCGCGCAGTGCGAAGCTCGTCCTCGAGACGCGAGCGCTCGGCGTGGAGCTCGGTGCGCTCGGCAGCAAAGGCTGCGGCTGCAGTGGCAGCATCCGAGGCAGCGCGTTCGGCGGCGCGGGTAAGCGAGGCGTTGGCGTCCTTGAGCAGCGACTCGAGATGAGACTTTTCAGCAGCCCAGAGCTGGCGGTCTGAGTCTGCGGCGCGGAGCTTGGCCTCGGCGTCCTTGAGGTTGTTCTCGGCGGTGGCGAAGAGAGCCTTGGCGGCAGCGACGGCGGCGCGCTCGTCGTCGAGATGGCTCTCGAGCCGGGCGACGGTGGCGTTGGCGTGGTCGAGGTCGCCGCGGAGGCGCGAGACGGTAGCGTCGGCGTTGGAGGCGGCGGCACGGGCGTTGGTCAGCGCCGCCTTGGTGGACTCGAGCTCGCGATGCGCCGAGTCGAGCTCGCGCTGGGTTGAGGCGAGCTGCGACGAGGTGGTCATAAACTCCGAGAAGCGAGCCTCGGCCTCGGCGTGCTGCGATTTGAGCATGGCGACTTCTTTGGAGGCAAGCTGGAGCTGGAGCAGCGCGTCCTCGCGAGCGCGAGCTGTGGTGGCGAGCTCGTCCTTGAGAGCAGCAATGGTCTGTGCGTGCGAGTGGACAGTGGACGAGGCGGTGGAGGCATCGCGGCGGTTGTCATCGGCAGCCTTGGTCATCTGGTCGAGCTGCGACTGGAGGGCGCGGAGCGATGCCGCGTCCTCAGCGGTGCGAAGAGCAGAGGCCTGTGCCTTGGCGTCTGCGGCGGCAGCGGCGTTGCGGGCAGCAGTGAGCTCGGTCTCGAGGCGGGAGATGGTCGTGTGGGCCGAGTCGAGGGCAGCAGAAAGGTCCGAGACCCGGGCCGAGGCCGCCGCCTCGCGGGCAGCCGTGGCAGTCGACGACGCTTTGAGGCTATCGAGCTCGGCCTCGGCAGCCGAGGCGCGGCCCGAAGCTGACGATGCGCTTGCCGACTGGACCTCGAGCTGGGCGGTGAGGGTGGCGTTGGCCATAGACAGCTTCTCCTTCTCGGCGCGGAGGGCAGCGAGCTCGGCCATGGCGGCTTCAAGCTCGTCAATGAGGGCGGCGCGCGAAGCACGTGAGCGATCGGCCTCCCGCTCGAGCGACTTGGCCATGGCGTCTGACTGCGAAGCGAGCTCTGCGCGAGCGGCGGCCTCGGCGTTGAACATGGCGCGGAGGTTGTCCCGCTCGGCAGCAGTCTCCTCGACCTGGTTCCGCAGATACAGCAGATGCGCATCGGCCTGGGCCATGGACTGGCGGAGGGCGTGGATCTCCGAGTGCTGCGAGTGAATGGACGAGGCGACCTTGGCCTTGAGGGCGGCAATCTCGTTCTCCTGGTAGCGGGTGTAGTCGGGCATGAGATGGCGCGGGACCGAGCCTGAAGCAGGAGCCTGACCACCCACTCCAGCCCCTGTCACAGCACTTGCATTGTAGTACGGCGGGGCAGGAGCAGCCCGTGGTGGTGAGGCCGGAGTGTAGCCTGCGTGCGAGCGTGTGGCGTGCGCGTCGGTTGCGGCAGCAGGAGTACCGCTGGTCTGCGGCTGGCCACTGGCTGTCCGCGGGAAGACATAGCCCGAGCCGTCAGCAAAGTACAGTGCCTGGACAGGCTTGCCCCCGGGCTGTGGGGCGTACATCTGCCAGTGGGGGTGGGTGGGGTGGGGTGAGTGAGAGGGGTGGGTTGGGGGGGTTGGCGTTGGAGGAGGGTGGGAGGGGGGTGGGAGGGGGGGGGGGGGTTATGT
>NW_013657653.1:308312-310923 GCF_000142905.1 Thecamonas trahens ATCC 50062
GGGTGGGGGAGGAGAGAGATAGAGAGAGAGAGGAGTGGGAATGGGGATGTGACGGGAGGGGATGAGGGAGGGAGGGGTAGGGGTATGGATCGGGTGATCGGTCCCGTGGTGATGGTGGTGGTGGTGGTGGTGGTGGTGGTGGTGGTGGTGATCGGTCGGGTGGCTGGCTGGTGGTGATGGCACTGCCTGTTCTGCAGACAGTGGAGCGGTGGCGTGGCGGTGATAGTGAAGGTGAAGGTGGCTACTTATCTCGGCTGGTGCAGATAGGTCAGGGGACAGACATGTCATACCGCAATGTTCGAGGTACGTACATGCGCAGGGGGGGGGCAAGTGCCATGCCATGCCATGCCATGGGTGCGGTAAGGGGGGTTTGGCATGGCAGGGCATGGCATGGTTTTGGCGCCCAACGGGACTCACCACCACCACCACCACCACCGACATGCATGGACACACGTGGGCGTTTGCGGAGCGGAGACGACAGACTTTACAGAAATGATGCGCGCGCTCGGGTATCCCGAGGCTATCTCACTGGAGGCCTTCCGCTACCCCAACTTTATTCTGGTGTCGGACGTGCTGGTGTGGCTGGTGCGGAGGTACGACGCGCACGCACAGATTCCGACAGACATCGAGACCGAGAGCGACCGCGAGCTGTTTCTCACCGCCGTTGTCTCGTTCATGTACAAGCAGGCGCGGATCAAGCTCAACCCGCGCAAGCTGTTGATGGCCGACGGCTACGCGGTCAAGGAGCTGCTCAAGCTGGCGTCGCTGCTGTACAAGGCGTCCAAGGTGGTGGCCAAGGCCGGTGGCGACGCGCTCGCCGCCATCGTCCTCCCCCGCTCCCGCAAGGTATGGCCGATGACGTGCGCAAGACTAGGGCACTCGCCTCGGAGCTCACCAAGCTCTCGGCCGAGCTTTTCGACCTGCTGGAGCGTGAGGAAGCGCTCCGCTCGTCGCGCACATCGGCCATCGAGCGCAACCTCGACATGGACGCGCTCGCCAAGTCCATCCGCGCCGCCGCCGCTGCCGCCAAGCAAAAGACAGACGCCATTCTCGAGCGCTTCAAGTCACTCTCATCCGACGAGGAGCACCTGCGCAAGAAGATCTCCAAGAAGGAGGATGAGCTCGCCCGCAAGGGCCAGCGCATGGACGACCTCAAGGGCCAGCGCCCGGCGTACATGGACGAGTACGAGCAGCTTGAAACGAGCTCCGCCACCGCTACGAGTTGTACCTCGAGCGCTTCCGCAACCTCTCATATCTCGAGCAGGAGCTCGACAGCTACCAGCTCAAGGACGCCGCGCAGTTTGACGAGGCCGCCAAGTCGCTCGAGGCCCTCCGCACCAAGCTCCACCGCGAGGAAGAAGCCCGCATACTCGGGGATGACGCTGAGCTCAGCGACGACCATCCGACGGGCTCGCCCTCGCACCCTGCCGCTCAAGTACGCGGCTCGTTTGCCGGCGGCGACGACTCGTCGTCGTCCGGCGGCTCATCTATCGGCAGCGACGACGAGGACTCTGACTTTTAACTGCCCGCTGTCATAACACTACGCCCAGCTTGCAATGCCCGACGTCACGCTGGTAATGAGCGCCTCACCGGCCTGGCCGGTCCGATTGGCGGCGCCGGCGTTGCCCGGCGACATAAGCACGAGCTTGGTCGCCTGCACGAAGGCAATGGTGTCGGCCTCAAACGAGAGCCCAGTATCCGACTGTAGCATCTTGATGGCGTCGACGACAAAGGTGAGCTGCGACTTGATTTCCGCCGCCGAGAGGTGCAGCGATGAGCAGAGCCGCCGGATGCCTTCGGTGCACGAGTCAGCGACAGACTTGACACGCGAGCGCCGGGCCTGGACCTCGCGCGACTCGAATGAGTTGCGGAGGACGTCGAGGTCGTCGGCCGTGGTGTGCGGCGACGGCGCAACAGGTGCCTCGCCTGCCGCCGCCGCGGGTGCCTCGGCCGCAGCGAGATCCTCCAGGTCATGCTCTGCAGCCTGGAGCTCCGCGAGCATCGCCGCGTGCTCAGCAGCCTTGGCCGCAGCATCGGCTGCTTTCTTGGCCGACTTTTTGGCCTTTTTGGCCGCCGCCGCCTCGGTCGCCGCCTCGTCGAGAGCCGCGTCGCGCTCCGCAGTGAGCTCCACGATCCGCGCCTGTGCCGCCTCCTTCTCGGCCTGGAGCTTGTTGATCAGCTCCAAGCGCTCCGCCGCCACCGTCTTGACCTCCGCCAGCTCGCTCTCCAGCCGCGCCGTCTGGTCCTCTACGGCAGAGAGCGAGAGCTGCGCTGCCTCGGCCTCCGACTGCGCCACCGCCAGCTGGTCCTCCAGCGCAGTCACCCGCGCCTTGCTTTGCTGCAGCTCGCGCGCAGCTCGAGTCACCTCGGCGCCATCCGCACTAGCATCAGAGCCTCCGCGCGCCTCGGCCTCTTTCAGCTGCGCCTGCACCGCCGCGATTCGCAGCGCTGCCTCCGCCTTGGCATCCTCCAGCTCTGCAATCTTGCCCAGCGCCGCCGCATGTGCCTGTGCCAGCGCCTGGTGCTCGGCAGGCGAGACTGTGTGTGCACCAGCGCTTGCTTCGCCGACGCTTGCGCCTGTGCCCGCGCCCCCGCCCGACTCGCTTGCTGA
>NW_013657653.1:311049-313152 GCF_000142905.1 Thecamonas trahens ATCC 50062
CTTAAATTCCTACCCCGCGCCCCCGCCCGACTCGCTTGCTGACGGCGTCCGCGCCGGGGACGTGGCGCCGGACGCCGGCGCCGGGCTTGGACTCGCCGGCGGCGCCGACCCTGGCTCCTCCGCCTGGACACCGCCGTCGACCGCGTTCTGTGCCGCAGACCGGTCCATTTCGCGCCGTGACTGGCGCGTGGCCGCGGCTGCGGCGGCTGCTGACGCTAGCGTCGCCGCCATTGTCGCCGCCATCGGATCACCTGCAGACGACGATGACGAGGCTGGCTGCGACCGGTCGAGGGGCTCGACTGAGAGCGCCTTGTTGATGGTCACCGTCTGCAGTGCCTTGGTTGTGTTCGAAATCGCAGTGTACCACTTGCGCTTCTCCTCGGGCGTTGGCGCGTAAATGGTAAAGTTCCCGCGCTTAGAAATGATC
Organism: Thecamonas trahens ATCC 50062; assembly: GCF_000142905.1. Taxonomy (NCBI): domain Eukaryota; order Apusomonadida; family Apusomonadidae; genus Thecamonas; species Thecamonas trahens. The sequence goes on from NW_013657653.1 coordinate 311,477, forward strand.
TCAAACGCGTTCTTGGTCACCGCCGTGTCCGGAATGTCGCGGAGCGCTGACGAAATGAGCTCGACCCGACCCTTAAAGTCATAGTTGTAGCCCTTTTTCTTGCCAGGCGCAGCATAGATGAGAATGTCTGAAAAGAGGAACCAGTATCGCCGCTGGTTGCGGCCCGAGCCCGAGCCCGGTGACTTTGTGAGATAGCCCTCGAGAATGAGCGAGCGCGAAGCGTCGACAATCGTGTCAAACGAGCCCGAGATGGTCGACTCGATCCGTTCACAGGTAAACTTGTTCTGCAGCTTAGACACAAACGGCGTGATGTCTGCACGCAGTTGGCCGAGGTCGTTGAGCATCTGCTCGTACGCCGGCGAGCAGTCCGGCGGCAAGTCGTAGAGCGTGATGGCCTCGTCGCGCATCGACTCGAAAATCTCCAGATACACTTTGACACCATCGAGAGGAAGCCGGAGCGCAGACTCGACAAAGGCGAGCTCGTACGAGACGTCCAGAAACTTGGAGACCTTGGTCATCGCCGTCGTCGTCACCGGTGCCAGCGCCGTATACATCGACATGGCGTACCGCTGAAGCGCCGTGTGGAACGCCGCGTTCTTGATCAGCGCATCGGAAATAATCTGCGCGTACTGGTCGAGCGACTCGGCGCCCTCGAAACCAAAGATCGAGTTGCGGAGCGAGATGAGCAGCGCCCGACGCAGCTCAATAAACGCCTCCAGCTTGGCAGACACATCCACAAAGTTGTCCGTGAGGTTGCGCGGGAGCGGAAAGCCTTTCTCCGACGATGTAAACGGCGCCACAAACTTGTCCATTACGTCTCGGCAGTTCTTGAGGTACAGCGTCTCGTCCTTGAGAATGGCAGACATCTTGCGCGCCACAACCTCCCGAATCGATGCCTGCTGCGAGGTCTTGGCCGCGTGCTCAAACGCGTTGGCCACCGCCGCCACATACTCCCCGCTAAACCCAAGGCCCACCAGGTCCAGCTCTGCCGGCGAAACGCTCGAGTTGGCCTTGGCCGCCGCGTCTGCCCCTGCCGCAAGCACTTGCACCACCACATCCACGTTTCCGCCTACCACAGCGCAATGCAGCGGCGTCGCTCCTGTAGCGGTCGTCTCGGTCACGTCCACAGACGCCGTCGCAAGCAGGAGCTCCACCACCTCGGCGTGTCCACCGAGACACGCTGCATGCAGCGGCGAGATCCGTGTAAACTTGGTCCGGCTCAGCGTGTCGCGCCCGTGGTACTGGCCTATCAGCAGCGAGACGAGCTCGGTGCACCCGGCCGCCGCAGCAGCATACAGTGGCGTCTGCCCATGCCGATCTCCAGCCCGAAACGAAGCCCCAACTCCGATGAGCGCCTCCACCGCCGCTACGTCGCCCTTGAGCGTCGCTGCCATCAGCGGCGTCACGCCCTCAAAGTTGGGCGTGTCCTTGTTGGTTGCGTCAAGCGAGCCCTCCAGCTCGAGCTTGGCCAGCTCCACCACCAGATCGACCTAAGCCCAAAGCGTACCCCCGCCTCGCGGTGGTCCACAGTTGTAAGTACGCCAGTGCGATCGGGCCATGAGCTCCCGGGCAAGATGGTGAGCGGCAGAGAAAGGCCGCTATTGGCCGAACCCAGCTGCGTGTCGGGCAAAAAAATGCACCCACACCTGCGCATACGGCCAAAAGTAGCGGAGAAG
>NW_013657653.1:313634-317925 GCF_000142905.1 Thecamonas trahens ATCC 50062
CGAGAGATATGGTGGAAATGAGGGGAAGGGGGGGGGAGGGAGGGGGGGGAGGGAAGAGGGGGAGGAGGATTGCAGGGGGATGGAACTGTCGTAGTTGGTGTGGTCCTCTGTCGCGTGTGTGGCTTGGTGGCGGTGGCTTGGAAGCGAACGAATGGCTGACACGCCACACCAACAGGGGGGAGGGTGCGGGGGCATGCAGAGGGACGTACATTGCCTGTGAGGATACCATGGTGCAGGAGGGTGTTACCTGTGTTGGGGTCAATGCCCTCCTCTGAGTGCTGCTCAAGAAGCCGGGTAAGTTCCGCCGTGCGGGCCTCGCCGCACTGCTCGGCCCATGCCGTTGCAAGGAGGTTGAACAGGCGCTCCATGGCGAGAGACGGGTACCGAATGCCGAGTGGCGAGGCGGGCGCAACCGCAGGCCCAGAGTCAAACCGAGGCCACAACATGGATGACGTCGTCGTCGACGTCGTTGCCGGCTAGAACAACGTCGATGGTGGTGTTCGCGCCGGCAGCTGTGCAGGCAGAAGCAAGGGTGTCGCAGAGTGGCGGGATGTGCTGCGGCCCGAGGCCGACGCCACCGATGTTGAGCGTGAGCGTGGCACCTGTTGGCGGAACGATGGCGGAGGCGATGACGGCAACGCCGGAGCCAAGAAGCAAGTTATGCGCGAGATTGATGGAGGTGAGTTGCGGATGGGAGGCAACAAATGCCGCGAGCGTTGGGCCGGCCCCGTCGTCGAGCCCATTTGCTGCAATGTTGAGCGCGGTCAGCTGAGGCCAGGACGACGGCGGCGGCAGCGCTCCAAGCGGTGTGCCCGACGTGTTGAGCAGCGTGAGGTTGGGAAGTCTATCGCCGCCGAGCACATCGCCCAGCGCAGCCTCGTTCCCATTCGTGACTGTGCAGGCGACGAGCGCGAGAGAGTGGAGCGCGCTCAGCTGTGGCACAAGCTGGGACAAGAGGCTGACATCAAGCGCGCTGTTTGAGAGCGTGAGCGACGTCAGTGCCGACCAGCCGGGCGCAGCGAGGACAGCCTCGCCCCAGGCAGCATCGGTGGCATTTGCCTCTGCCAGCTGTAGCTCGGACAGGCCGCAGCCTGTACGATTGACGGCAGCAGCGACAAGAGCGCCTTCCGAGTCGGCGCCGGCGAGCGCGAGCCGCAGCAGCGGCGGAAGGTTGACGCCGGCAGCACTCAGTGTACTGCTGTCCGGTAGTTCATCGATCCAGGTACCGACGTCAATGTGTGGCGCCGGTGCCAGCGAGCGCTCGCCAAGCTCTGAGCACTGTAGCAGGTGCGGAAAGTGGGCCACCAGCGGTGTGAGCCGCGAAGATCCCGGACCAGCCACAACCTGTGTGCCGACACCATCGGCTCGTCGTGGCTGCGACGCATGCAACGCGCCTAGGAACGACGCTAGCTGGGCATCGGTGAGTGTTGCCGAGCCAGCTACATCAACCACGAGCGGGTCGGTTGAAAACGAGACAAAGACCGAGCCGTCGGCGCCATTGCCGACTACCCGCTCCACGTTGGCCAGCCGCAGGTAGGTGAGCGCAGGCAGCGCAAACTGGAGCGAGGCAAGCGCAGGCAGATCTTCAAGTACCAGTCGCGCCAGCATCGGGTGCTCAAACAATGCAGAGCTGGCGCGGCCCTTGACTTTGGCCAGCAGCGAGCCGCTCCGCTTGGCCGGCTCGAGCGAGACGAAACTGCTGCAGTCAGAAATGGTGAGCTCGTAGAGCTGCGGCACGGTCTTGTCGAGCAATGGCAGTTGGACGAGCGCGTGGCACCGCGCCAGCTCGAGATGTCTAAGCGTGGGCACACACTTGAGGGCCTTTCCAAGCACCCCACCGTCGAGCCAGCACAGATCGGTGAGCGCAAGTCGAGCAAGCGTGGTCTTGGCGTGAATAGAGGCCAGCGTCTTGGCCAAGCCGGCCTTGCCAACGAGGTGCGCCACCGGCGAAAACGTGCCGTCGCCCAGCGCCGCTGCCAGCAGCGGCGACGGTGCGCCGCGCAGCAGCTGCTTGGCCAGAGCATCCTCCTCCGGTGCCGGAGCATGAGCAAGCAGGTCGAGGCTCGCCGCCAACGCGTCGGCCTCGATGGCAGCCAGAGGCTCGAGCTCAGCCCGGATGAGCGCAAGCGGCTCGGAGTCGGTACTGCTGGTGGAGCGGAGGGCAGACGTCCCAAATCGGGCGAGCAGCGCGTGGGCGGCGGGAGTGCCCAGCGCACTCCCGCCGGCGCACAGTGCGTCGTAGGCGGCAATGGCTCGCGGCGGAACAAGCACGTTGACCAGCGCGTGGGCAGCAGTATCAATGTCGACATCGGCGCCACATCGAGCAAGAATGCTGGCTGACGCGTACTTCACTCGTGCCAGTCGCATCACGAGATGTGAGAGCCAGGCTGACGGCAAAGTACTCGCGAGGCTGTGCTCGAGAGCCCAGCCGGCCCACGGTCCGGAGCGAACCTCGTGGCCGACAGCCTGCAGTCGCGAGACAACCACGTCGGCAACATGCAATGGGTCAAGGCTGGCAAGCGCCTCTAGCCCGACCGCAATCGGTTCGGGCGACGTGTCGGCCAGCCCGCTGCCAGCTAACGCAAGCAGCGCAGGTGAGACCAGGCCCGAGCCGGGCAGCAGGGCAAGCGGCGCTGATACGAGGGCAGCCAGCGGCCGGCGAGTCACCAACTCCGCCACCAGGTTGCCGAGCGGCGATGCTCCAGTCTGCACCTCGTACACCGCAAGGTACAGCGCGCCACTCCCGGTGGCAACCAGGTCAAACCACGCTGAACAAGCTGTGCGGCCAAGTAACGCTTGGCCGACATACTGCGGAACGAGGAGCGCGCCAAACATCTCGGCAGCCGACTGCGGGTCGAGCGGTCCGACCCAAGTGAGGGTGGCCAGGCCCAAGTTCGCCATGATCCCGCCGCGCGGCACGTCGTCGCGCAGTCGGCGAAGCCCGAGGTCGCAGGTGAGCGAGACAAACGTTCGCGGCTGCGTCGACATCGACGACGGCCGAAACGGGCTGATGGTCTCAGACACCGTATCGAGCAATCGGCGAGTGACTGCCGTGTGTAGCGTCGGCTCGAGGCTCTTAACAGCCTCGACTGGGTGTTCGGCTCCTGCGAGCGCGTTGGCGAGGGTCTCGCCAAATAGAGCCGCCGCCGCGTCAGCGTCGCCATCCCACGCAGCAGCCACGAGTCGCGGCAGGTAGCCGGCTCTGCAGGAGGCGGGGCCGAGTTCGATCTTTGACTCTGGCTTCATGCCGTGAAAAACCGCCAGCCAAGTAAGAACGTGTTCGAGATCGGCTGCTGTGGCGATTCGCGGCACGCAGAGTGCGCGACGAGCTGCCGCTGCTGCCGCGCCCTCGCCGCCAAGCACGGCATCAAACGAGAGCGATTCAAGGAGAGCCGCGAACCCAGATGCCGAGCCACACACACAATGCGGCTGGGTGGCAGCAATGAGAGCGTTCAGCGGTGGCGCAGCGTCGCTCCGCAGCGCGGCTTGCGCGGCCAAGTAGTCAGCAACGCTTGACGATGGAAGGACTGCAACGTCAACAGTAGCACCAGAGACAGCGAGGTAGGCTGCCGCCACAAAGGCGGCAACGGCGGAAGCGCGTACTGCAGAGACAGCATCGAGCTCGGAAGCGTGGGCAAGGACCACCCAGGCGGGCGGGCTCTCAGCCTGCGACGGCACAACCACGCAGCCGCCGCTGCCAAGCAGAGCGTCGACGCCAGCAGGCGCGCCGACGACGATGGCGGCGTCAGTCACGACCGCCGCCAGCCAACCGTGTGGGCGGCCGAGGACGGTAACCAGCCATGGATCGTGAGCAACGAGACCCTCAATCGAAGCCCAACGCGCACCATACTCGACCGAGGCCGGTGCGAGGCCGGGTGGAGCCTTTGAGTGGTGAGCGATGAGTGCAGCAGCATCGGCGGCACCGTCGTCAGCAGCGACCAGCGCCCAGCGGTAGAGCTCGTCCAGCCGATCCTTGTCCATCAGTCGAAGGAGAGAAGCCGGCGGCTTGCGCAAGATGCGGAACAGCACATCACGCGCCGGTGTGGTCCTTCCGCCACGGAGCAAGGCCGTGAGGAGCACAGCCAGGGCAGACCCGTTGCCTTCGCCTTCCAGCAGCTCTGCCGCCGCCGCTGCCCACACAGTTGGTGTCGGCGGTGGAGTGGCAGCCAGGGAGGCTAGTGCAGAGTCGAGGGAGGGGGGTAAGGACATGGTTGAGTGGTGGTGTGTGGTGTGGGTGGGGGGGGGGGGGGGAGGGGGGAGAGGCGGTGGGTGGGCGAGAGAGGGAGGGCGA
>NW_013657653.1:318025-340737 GCF_000142905.1 Thecamonas trahens ATCC 50062
TCATGGACCAGACAAGCGAAAGCATGATGGGAACCTCGACGAGAACGCCGACCACATTGACAAGCACGGCACTGGAATCAAAGGCCGTACGAGGCGATGGCAACGGCGACGCCGAGCTCGAAAAAGTTGGAAGAGGAGATAAAGGTCGCAGGCGCAGCCACATTGAACGGAAGCCGGGCGTACCAGGCGAGGACAGCTGCGATGGCAAAGACCAGATAGGTCTGCAGGGAGAGCGCGTGGGGTGGCGAGAGAGGGAGGCACCTGACTTGGCTGGGGGCAGAGGACGGCAGGTCGGGGGCTGGTGGGAGAGGCATGGCTCACAAACGGAGGGATGGGCAAGTGCAAGAAGAACGAGTTTCAGGTGAGGCGGTGGCGGTGGGCGCAGCAGTGGGGGTGGCGGCGACGGTGTGGGCCAGGGGTGGACTGCTGGTGGCGCTGCTGATGCTGCAGTCGGTGTCGGGGGCGGTGCTGGGCGCGTTTGAGGCTCTGGTCAAGGCGCATGTCATTGTGGTTGTCTCTCTGACCATGGCGGTGGGCGCGGGAGGGAACGCGTCGAATCAGGCTGCGGTGGCGATGATCCGCGCTCTGGCCACCGGATCGGTGACGCCTGCGACGGCGGTGAGGGCCATGGCTCGTGAAGCCGCCATCGGCCTGGGGCTGGCGGCGGTGATGGCTGCGGCGGCCGGCGCTCGGACGGCGTATGCGGTGACGATCGGTGGCGCAGCGCCGGACGATGAGGCTTTGGTCACCGCGTCGATTGCCGCCATCGCCATTGCTGTCGGTGCCATCGTCTTTATCTCGGTCGTCCTGGGAGCGAGCCTCCCGCTCGCGCTCCATGCCATCGGACTCGACCCTGCGCACGCCGGGCCTGTTGCCCAGGTCTCGATGGACATCATCGGTGTCGCCGTCGTGTGCGTCGTCTGTGGCGCGCTGCTTCCCACTCCAGCGGCGGGCGCAGCGACTATGGCTGGTCACGATGCGACTGAGTTGTAAACCGTTGTTGTCGACCCAGAGCCTGACCACCACCACCCCACTAGCCGCTGCCGCCACCACAACCGGCCACCACTCGACCACACACACACGCACACACACACACTCTCTCTCTCTCTCTCTCTAATCCCATCACCCACCCGCCATCCACCCACACATCCACACCCACGCCCACCCGTCTACCGCCTTCCCCTTGCCCACGCTCAACCAGTAGAGCCAGCCCGTCTCGATCCGTCAACCGCCCCACCCCGCCCACTGCCCACGTACCCAGCCACACACACACACACACACACACACACACACACACACACACACACACACACACACACACAGAATGTTGCAGAGACAGCGGTCCCTGCGGTGGACGTCTGTAGAGCCACCACGGAGTGAAGGAGTCGCGCCGGCCGGAGGTGGTGAAGGCAGCGGCTGGCATTCGGCGCGGCCGGCGGCGCCCACTACTGGCGGCGGGCGCGGGCTGGTGAACTCGGCAACGATGCGGCTGGTGGCGACGTTTGTGTTCTGGTTTGCATCGTCGATTGTATCATCAAACGTGAAGAAGGCAGTGCTGAACGGGATCTCATTGCCGCTGGCGCTGACAACGTTCCAGTTTGGGGCGTGCGCGACGTGCACTCTGCTGTACATCCGTGTCTTCCGCATCCCGTCGCAGCCACACGGACGCGGGTACGGCAAGGCCGCGGCGGTGGCGCCGGACGCGCTGCCGCTACATCACGACGAGCGGCCGCACATGCAGCATGCGCTGACGCTCAACGAGATGCTTACCAAGGTTGTGCCGCTCTCGCTCACCCAAGTCGCGGCGCACTTCTTCACGGCCTTCTCCATGTCGCTTGTCCCGGTCTCGTACATGCACACGGTCAAGGCCATGGGCCCGATCTTCACCATTATTGTCTCGACAGTCTTTCTCAGCAAGAGCTATCCGCGCAAGGTATGGATTGCGCTCATGTTCATCTTTCTTGGCGTCTCGCTGGCGTCGGCCACTGAGCTGGTCTTTGACATGCTCGGCCTCATTGCAGCGGCGTCGTCGGCGCTCATTGGCGTCATCCAGTCGCTGTACTCGAAGCACATGCTGAGCTCGATGTCGATCTCGCACGAGCATCTGCTGTTCTACTCGTCGGCTGTTTCGTTTGTCATTCTTCTTCCTGTGGCGCTCGTCTACGACGGGGTCCGTGTTCTCGACGCGCGGCTGTCCGAGGTTGGCTGGCTGCTGGTGCTCCTTGCCGGCTCACACTTTGGCCAGTCGATCGGTGCCTTCCAGTTCCTGGCGTATGTGACGCCGCTAGCGTATGCCATCGCCAACACTTGCAAGCGCCTGGCCATCATTGTCTCGTCCGTCGTTTACTTTGCACACCCGGTCTCTGCGCTCAACGCGCTCGGTATGCTCATTGCGTTTGGTGGACAGGCTGCGTATGTGGTCATCAAGTCGTCAGGCCGCTAATTGTGAGCTGGACAGTGGTGCCTGTGGGTGTGCGGACGGCTCTCGATCAGTGGTGGTGCCCCTTGCACTCTCGCCCGCCGTGTGAATGCCGCCCTGATGCAGCAGCGTGGCGACAGGTAGTGCCACATTTCCGCGGAAAGCGGACGACGTTGGAGCACATGGCGCGACCAATGATGACCACGGCGAGAATGACGCAAAAGACGATCGGGAGCGCAACGAGGAAGACGCTGACCGGGTCGTTGTCGTCAGCCCAAGCACCCGCAGACTTGCTGATGAGGTGCGGGACGACTATGGTCTTCCAGAACTCGTCGCCCGCGCGCCCTGCGCCGCACACAACGACAGCTTCGTCCAAAATGGTAAAGCCGGCGTCGAAGCACCTGCCTCGTGGGGCAAGGACAGCCGCCTCGTCGCCGACACGCAGCGCGCACCAGCCGCCCACGCCCTCGGCGACAGTGGCCAAGCGTTCGAGCTCGCCGCCGGCAGCCTCCACCGCGGCCGAGTATGGTGCAACGAGCAGAGTAGGGAACGTCGCCGCACCCCGCTCGACAGTCTCAAGCAGTGCTGCGAGAAGGTGGCCGGTAGCGGCAGCAGCCACATCGGCTTCGACAAACACGCCCGAGATCGGGCCCTCGCCGGCGAGCACGTCTGCGGCGGCAGCGGTCGAAGCGTGACCGACCGCGGAGCAGAGACCAAGGTTGGCGACGACGTCGTCGACGATAGGTGTGCCTGCGGTGACGGCACCGTCCCACAGGACGTCGACGTGCGGCGCATCGCCGGCTCGCGCAGCGTTGTTGAGAGCCTTGGCGAGGTTGACAAAGCGGGCAAAGTAGCCGAGGACAAGTTCAGTCTCACCCCCGGGCACCGCGACGTGAACAAAGGTTCTCTTTGGTGAGCGATCGGCAGTGTACGCAGCGTCGAGCAGAGCTTCGTGCAGATCGCCGAGGAGCGCCGAGGAGTGGTCGCTCCTCGCAGCCAACGTTGCCGCGCGCTGGCTCTTGACCAGCGCGGCCGAGCAGTGCATGGGCGAGAGGATGGACGGCGCGGCGGCACCCAGAGGCAACTGCGTCCATGCATCCTCGAGCGCGCATGCTGCTGACAAGGCCGCTGGTCGCGGAACGGGTGAGCTCGCCGAGGCAGGCAGAGCCTGCTGGGCACCACCGGCGCGTGTGGCGGAGGCAGCTGGCGCCATGCCGTCCTGGGCGCCGGTAGCCAGCCACCACACGCAAGCCGCCACGAGAGCAGCCGCCAGCAGCAGGGCTAGGCGGACACGTGCAAAGTGGTCCATGCGAAGAGGTGAGGTGAAGTGCAGGGAGGAAAGGGGTGGGGATGGGGGTGAGTGGGGCTGGGGCTGGGGTGCGCGGGTGGGGTTGGAGGCGGTGGTTGGGGTATTGAGATAGCTGGGCCCATTGGTGATGGTTGGAGATGGTGGGCCCATTGGTGATGGTTGGAGATGGTGGGCCCATTGGTGATGATGGGAGATGGTGGGCCCATTGGTGATGATGGGAGATGGTGGGCCCATTGGTGATGGTTGGAGATGGTGGGCCCATTGGTGATGGTTGGAGATGGTGGGCCCATTGGTGATGGTTGGAGATGGTGGGCCCATTGGTGATGATGGGAGATGGTGGGCCCATTGGTGATGGTTGGAGATGGTGGGCCCATTGGTGATGGTTGGAGATGGTGGGCCCATTGGTGATGGTTGGAGATGGTGGGCCCATTGGTGATGGTTGGAGATGGTGGGCCCATTGGTGATGATGGGAGATGGTGGGCCCATTGGTGATGGTTGGAGATGGTGGGCCCATTGGTGATGGTTGGAGATGGTGGGCCCATTGGTGATGGTTGGAGATGGTGGGCCCATTGATTCTGGTTGGAGATGGTGATGGCTAAACCCATGCATCATTGCTGGTGTTGGCGGAATGCTGATTGGCTGGGGGGCCACTCGTCTCGCCCTTTCACCCGAACAGGCCACGACGTACTGACTGACCATGGCGGTCCATGGCGTGCAGACGCCCTCCGAAGTCGTCAAGAAGGCCACAATGGCCCTGCTGGCAGCTACAAAGGCCGTTCACGCACAAGTGCCTAATGGAGAGCCACTTGTGTCCGCTGCCGCTGCCTACGCTCGTGCCCTTGGCACCAAGCTCCAGCTGAAGACCTCGTCGTACGCGTGCGCCGAAGCCGCTCTGGCCACGGGCGTCGCCGCAGGTCTTCCGCAAGTCATCGCCGCCCTTGTCGCCTGGCGCGAGGCGCACCCGGACGAGGCGCATACGCCGGCGGTGGCCTCGCTCGCCGCTGCCTGGGCTGCTGCCGCTGCCGACGTCGGCTGCGTCGCCGGCGACCTCGCCCAGCACACGGTCGCCAACGCCGACCTCTCCGCCGGTCTCTCGCGCCGCCCGGCCGCCTTGCCTCCGTCACCGGCGGCGTCGTCGTACGCGCTTCTGGCAACCATACTCCGCGCGCTACTTGCGCCCGACGCGGCTGACATCGGCCCCGTCGTCCGCGTCGCCTCGGCAGGCCTCCTTGCTGAGGCTGCCGCTGTCTTCAATCCAGACGCTGTCGAGTCATGGGCAACGCAGCTCGACATGCTCTGTGGCGCCATCGAGACCTACGCCGACGACCCAGCGAGCCTTCCGCGACCGGCATCGGGTCCGCCGCTCCTTCTGCACCTTCGCTCGTGGCGCCAGCTGGCGTCGGACGTCGCCGCCGCCGCGCCCACCGCCTCCCTCTACTCGGCAGCCACCTACTTTGCCAGGCTCTTCAACAAGCTCGTCGCTCACATCCGCGACAACGGCGCTGTCGTCTCTAACCTCTTCCATTACCAAAAGATGTCGGCCTCGCTCGGCATGCCCAAGAAGGTTGTTGTCTCGCTTGTCGAGGCCTTTGCCGCCATGCGGACCGCCGGCGCAGACGTCGCCTCCAACCCGACCGCCGCGGAGTGGACTCGCATCCGCTCGGTCGTCACCGAGCTCCTTCCGCTCGCCGTCGAGACCATCACCACCTGCACCCGCATGCAGGCCGCGCTCCCACCTTCGCCATTCACTGACGTCCTTCTCACTCTGCTCAATGAGCTCTGGGCTGTCGCCCGCGTTCTCGGCAAGGCGCTGGCAACCTTTAACGCAGCCATCACCTCCCCGCGGCTTCTCTCTGACGACGCATGGGATCCGCTGCTCAAGGTCATTGTCGGCCTGGCATCCGCCGCAGAGTCTGCAGACGCTGGCTTGCTTGCGCCGGCCAGCTATACCGCAGGGTCGGCCGCCGACGCAAAGGCTGCCGTCAATTCCCAGCTGGAGGTCGTCCTCGCCGCTGTCGGTAGCCTCGGCGAAGCCATCGTCGACGAGGTCGTGTGGCCCATCTGTGCCACCCACGGCGCCGCGCTCGCTGACCTCGTGCAAAAGGTGACCCAGCTGACGCTCATGAGCGTTCGGCTTGCCCGCAGCGTGCCGAATGAGACCGGCACAGCCTTTCTGGGCTGGATTCGATTCGTTGTCTCTGAGCTCGTTGCCGTCATCCACTTCGCTGCCTCGGCACTCCACGAGTCGTCGCCGCCGGCGTACGCCGTCTGGCTCGCGCAGATGAACGCTGACTCTACCGCCGCCGCTGCCGCTGCCGGCTCCGGCATGGCCGCCGTAAGCACCGATGACGACACCGCGCTCCTCGGCGGCGGTGCGTACGTCATCGGTGAGCTCTGTGCTGCTCTCCAGGCTGCGTTTCACCCCGCGCTCGCCAGCGAGCTGGTCCTCGACGGCCTGCCGCTGATCACCACAGCTGCCGCCGACGCCGCTTCCGCCGTCGTTACTTCTATTTCACCGTACGTGGTGCCGGCCGGGAGCCTGGTGCCGGCGGCGGTTCTCGTTGCTGATTCTGTGCCTGTGGCGAGTGGGCTAGGTGCGAGTGAGGCCGGCGGCGGTGTCACGCCAGGCCTTGTCGCGTGTGTTGCGCTGGCTAGAGTCGACGCGCTAGCGGCGGCGAGTGCCAAGCTCGCCGATCTCGGTTCTAAGCAAGATGTCCAGCTTTCGACGCTGGTGATGCTGGGAACGGATGCGGTCGAGGCTGCCACCGCTCTCGTGACCCTGTGTTCGGCACTGGGCGCATCGCTTGACCCGGTCCGCGGACGGACTCTCGCGGCGCTCGGGGCACATGGCAAGATTGCGGCGTCGGTCCTGGTCCGGTTCGGTGAGTCGGCAACAGGCTCGCTCCCGCGGCTCTCCAAAGCAGTCATCGAGCCGCTTGTCTCTGGTCTTGCCCGTCACTGCACCCGAGTGCTCGATGTGCTCTGTGGCCCGTCAGCCATCGCTCCTGAGCTCCTTGCACAGTGGGTCGAGGGTTGGGGCGCGCCATCGCGCGAGGCCGTCGACGCCCGCGTGGCTGAGCTGGCGCGCGCATGTACCGCTGCCGCCGCCGTCGCAACCAGCGATTCATCTGCTGTCGGTGTTGGGAGCAGCGGTGCCGGGCCGGCGAGCTCCCGTGGCGCCGAAGCGCCCTCGGCGCCGGTCGACATTGACGCCCTTGTCTCGGGTCTCCAGTCGGCTATGTGGCGCGGGCCGCAGGGTGTGGCGGCCTCGATGGGCAATGTGACGCCAGACCTTGCCGAGGAGCGAACTCGGCTGACCCGCGCACTGGACGAGCTCCGCGAGGGCAACACCGAGCTGCTGCGACTGATGACTGAGGATTCGCTAGTCTCAGGCATTGTGCTCGACGAGGTCATTGGCGCGCCACTCAAGGCTCTTGTCCTTGGGTGCATGCAGGTCTTTCTTGTCCTGCCGAATGCAACGGCAACTACAGCGGGCGACTCGCACTACGCCAACGTGGCCAAGATGGGCGTTGCGCTTTGCTCGGCGTATGCGCGGGTCTTTGACCTCGGCTCTGTTGCGCCGTCGGGCAAGCACCTGCTGTTCGCGGCGCAGCGGCTGGAGGCCCTCGACACTCTTCGGGCGGTCCACGAGCAGATCCGTGACAACGGGCGGAGTTTTGTGGCCGACGTGCCGGTCATCGACCTCGGCGCCGGATCGCTGGCAAACCAGCTCGGCGGCGTGGCTGAAGCCCTGGTGGCCGCGCTAGACGAGGCGCGGAAGACACTCGCGTCACAGCCGTCGTACGCGCTCACCGCGCTCTCGTCGGTCGGCAGCATGCTCGACGCCATGGCCATGTCGACCTCGCACCTTGTTCGCCAATGGCCGCGGTGTGATGACGAGGCTGCAGCCGACAAGCTCTGGCAAAACGTGGCGGCCCTCGGCCGTGGTGCCGGGCTGGCTCCGTCCGCAGCTGCGCCATCGTACCTGGGCGTGGTGACGGTGGCGCGCGATCTGCTCGAGCTGCCGCAGTTTGGCGGGAGTGGCGACGAGCTTCTGGTAGCAGTGGCACGGCTTGTTCCGCAGCTTGCGAGTGGTGTCGAGGCGACTGGGCAGCTGCTGCGCTCGGCGGCGCAGCCGGTTGTTGATGTGGCCGGCGATAGCAGGGACGTCGACGTCCTAGCCACCGTGGTTCAGCTCGTGGTGTTTGCCCGCGAGGTGAGCCAGGTGCTCGGCAGTGTCTTCCGAGCGGTGGCGCTTTCTCTGGCTACCCACATTGCGCCAGCTGGCGTCGGCAGCAGTGCTGCGCTGGAAGCGCCAATCAGCTCAGGCCTGGTGGGCGTCCTTGTGGCGTCGCTGGCAGCGTGGCTGGCGCCGAGTAGCGACGGCGGCATCTTGGTTCCTCGGACGTGGCTGGCGAGTCCCGGCGTGGCCAGCGCTGTCGGCCTCGGACAGGTGCCTCGGGCCGGTCTGGCCGGGGCGATGCTGCGCTCCGCTCGCTCGTCGAAATGGGCGAGCGGCTGGGACGTGGCTCGCCCGGCGGTGAGGTGGGTGAGACCAGCAGCGCCTCGTGCATCACGTCGCTTGGAGTGGAGACGGCGACCAAGGCCAGCTTTACAACGTTCTGTCGACTCGCCACCGGCGTGCAGCTCGCGGAAGCATCCGAGCTCGCTGGGCAAGACGCTTGTGCGCTTGTGAGCGCGGCTGCGCAGGTGAGTCTGGCGAGTCTGACGTGTGCGCTGGTGGTGACAGCGTCGCGGCGAGTGGCGGTGTCGTCGGTAGGCAGCGGGCTCACGCCGCAGGCACGGGTCTGGCTCCGTGGCGCAGTCAAGATTGGGACGCTGGGTGCCGAATGGTGTGTGGCAGCGGGCCGCGGACAGCTCGATGTCGCCGGACTCGGGGGTGCCGCGCCAGCGCTTGCGCTTGTGGTGCCTGCGTTTGACTCGTTGGGCGCGGTCAAGTCGCGCGAGGCGACGCTGGTGGTGGAACGGTTGGAGGATGGGTTGTGCGTTGGGTTTGACGAGGCCAAGCGTGGGCTAGTCAAGCTGCAGGGCCTGGTGCCTGCGGCTGCGCAAGCGATGCAGATCCGGGCGAGCGGCGGGGGCGGGAGCGAGATGGAGGCCGCGCGGCATGTTGTGGAACCGTTTGTGACCGGACGGGTCCTTGCCCAATGGCTGGGCGGACTCGACGCGGTGCTGCTACGGGCGATGCAGCGGGTTCTCGGCCTTCTTGCAGCAGCGTCTGTGGCCGAGGCTGTGGAGGCGCTCACGGCGTGTCTCCCGCCGCTGTGCGTTCTTGCGGGATCTGTGAGCATGCACGTGGTGGCGGGATCAGGCGGCCCGCAACAGGGCTCGCTGACCGTGGCCAAGTACCTGAGCGGTGCATTCAAGGCTCTGCTCGAGTGCGTGCACATTCTCTGGTTTGTGGTGAATCAGGGTCGGGCAAGCGGGCGGTCGGCTCAGTCGGTGCTCTTCTCGCCGGCTGTGCTGGCCAAGCTCGGGCTCAAGATCCACAACTTTGCGCTTGCGCTGACGGATGCGGACGGAATGATGTGGCTCTCGCTGCGGTCCAAGGTTGCCGCCAAGGTTGCGTTGCAGCTGCTGGACGTTGTAGCGCCACCGGATGCTGAGTTTGAGCGGCTGGCGCGGCTGTATGGATCGGGAGCAGCGCGGGCGGCGTCGGAGGAGGTGCTGCGGAGCACGAGCGAGACGACGCTGGCGGCTCACGTCCGAGTGGGGCTGGTTCGAACCCTCAACTCTGCGGTACCTGTGCTGGAGGCGATCCAAAATGCACCTGCACAGGTGAGCAGCCACGCGGCGACGCATGCGCGGCATCTGCATGTGACGGTACTTGCGTGCTTTTGTGCGGCGTCGGGTCCGCGAGCTCGTGGCGAGATCCGCGACGAGGCCGAGGACCTGGGCCGCGAGCTGCTCGATGTGGGTACCGAGCTGGAAATGGTGATGGGGCGGTTGATGAAGGTCAACTTTGCGATCAGTATGGAGTCATCGCGGGAGCAGTACCTGCTCGTGCGGCTACTGGGCCGGATGGCGCGGTATGCGCAGGACGCGTCGCACGGGCTGCTGTTTGACGGACAGGGCTCGTCTGAGATCAACAACAGCGCTGGAGCGATTGCCAAGCTCTGCTCTTCACGGATGCAGGTGTTTGGTGCGGTCATTGCGCGCGAGCTCGAGCTCCAGGCGGGCGAGGTGCTTGTCGAGGTCCGGCCCGGCATCGGCGCGGCAGAGGACGGCGATGGGCGGGCGCTGGTGAGCCACGCCAAGAACATCGGAGTCGGCGTGCAGAGGATGGTGAGTGTGCTGGACGAGGTTCGCCAGGTGCTGGTGGCGGCCAATGTGGAGATGCGCGGCGACATTGGCGAGCTCTCGCGCGAGCTGACCGCGTCGGGCTCGGGCGTTGTCCGTGTTGCGGCCGAGTGCCAGAACTCGCTCGGCGATGAGGCGGTGGTAACCCGTGTCCGCGAAGCGCTGAACAAGCTTGTGGGTCAAGTCAACAGCACGCTCGCGTTTTTCACGCTCCGGGCCGAGCTCCGTGAGTTGCAAGAAGTCGCGGTTGCGTCGCTCAAGAAGATCTCGTCGGGCTTTGCAGGTGAGCTGCGAGCGCTGCTGTACGCGATCGGGCGGTCGGGCGCAGCAACGGCTGACATGCTCGGTATTCTCAACGCCGGAAGCAACCAGGCGACGAGCGTAATTGAGACCACGCGGCAGAGGATCGCTGACGTGTCGGCGACGGCCAAGCCGTATCTTCTTGGACTCCCGTCGGACGAGCTCCGCGACCTTGTGATGCGACCGCTCAAGGTGTACCTGCAGAGCGCGATTTCACTGTTCCGCGAGTGCGTAGCCATGACGCCGGCTAACTTTCTCTTCCACTGCGAGTCGATCAAGGGCAAGGCCCACGTGGTGTCGGTCACGCTCTCGGCGCTCCTGGTCTCGATCTTTGACACCGAGGAGAAACGGCAGCTCTTGCTCGAGCGGGCGGCGCTGGAGCAGGATGCAGCCAAGGCTGCCGAGCGCGAGCGGATCCGGGCCGAGCTCGAGCTGCGCGACAAACTCGAGCGCGAACGGCTGGAGCGCGAGCGGCTCGAGCGGGAGCGACTGGAGCGTGAGCGGCTCGAGCGCGAACGGCTCGAGCGGGAGCGAGTGATGCGGGAGAAGCTTGAGAAGGAGCGGGAGCTCGCTGCCAAGCGCGAAGCAGAGGCTGCGGCTGCCGCCAAGGCCGAGGCCGAGGCACGCGCAGCTGCTGCAGCCGCTACAACTGTGGCGGTCGAGGCCAAGCCTGAGCCCGCTGTCGATGACGTCGATGCGCTACTCGGCGAGCTGGCCGGCGATACAGGAGACAGCGCGGCCAAGTCCGAACCCGAGCCCGAGCATGCGGTCGATGACGTGGATGCGCTACTCGGCGAGCTGGCCGGTGATGCAGGAGACAGCGCGGCCAAGTCGAACCCGAGCCCGAGCATGCGGTCGATGACGTGGATGCGCTACTCGGTGAGCTGGCCGGTGATGCAGGAGACAGTGGGGCCAAGCCCGTGGTCGATGGCGTGGATGCGCTCCTCGACGAGCTGGCCGGCGAGAGTAGGTCCGAGCCGGTTGCTGCTACAGCCGAGGCCCAGGCGGGCTCGGAAGCGCAGCAAAAGCCTGTTCGGAAGGATACAGCCCAAGTGGTGGACGACGTCGATGCGCTGCTCGGCGAGCTGGCTAGCGATGTGGGAGTGGGCGAGGGCCAGCGCAAGACCACCGATCAGGCTGTGGAGGATGTCGACGCACTGCTCGGCGAGCTGGCTGGAGAGGCGGGCCCAGGTGACAACACATGCGTGAGTGCGAGTGCTGCAGCTGCCGGTACGCCGGAGCATGACGATGTCAACGCCCTGCTCGACGAGCTTGGCGGGGCCGAGCCCGACGAGGCGGTTGAAGATGTGGACGCGCTGCTGAACGAGCTCGGCGGCGGCGATGGCAGCAGCAGCGTGAGCAAGCCGCAGCCGAATGTGGGCGGCGAAGCAGAGGAGGCGAACGTTGACGTGCTACTCGGCGAGCTGAGCCAGGCCCGGAGCGCGCCAGAGGAGTCTGTGGATGACCTGCTGCAGGATCTCGACCGGCGGTCGGGTGGGCGAAACAAGTCTGTGCGCGCACCTACCATTATGGGCATGTCGGCGCTGGAGGCGCTTGTTGGCGACATCGAGACCAAGCCAGGTGGAGCGGGGCGGTCGCGCAAGTCGACCCTCAACGCGCTCTCGGTCAACGAGCTGCTCTCGACACTTTCTGAGATGGAGACGCCGCGGTCGACGCCCTTTGCAGCTGCGACGCCGGCCGAGTCGGCTGACGACCAGGAGGACGTCGACTCGCTCCTCGCCGAGCTGGCAGGCAAGCTCGAACCTGTGACGGCGCCCGACGAGGGCGAGGATGAGATCGAGCGACTGCTCCGTGGTTTCTCGGCGGGCGGCGATGCTGCGAGTGCTGGCACGAGTGGGTCGGCCGGAGACAGCGCTCCGGCCGCAGCGACTGTAGCGGGCTCTGGCGAGTCGAGCACGCAGGCGTCGTCGATCTCGATCGAGGCGCTGCTGGCCGAGATGGAAGGACCGCCGCTGACAACCGGGCCCGAGAGCGGCAGCGGTGGCAACGATGGCACGCCGGCGTCTGCCTTGCCAAAGCACGTGCGGCGCAAGCCGACGGTGCGTCCGTCATCGGTCTCGCTCGTGGAGCTCCTCTCTGTCCTCGATGACGAGCAAGAGTCGAGTGAGAGTCGGGCAACGCGTGAGACTGCAGCCGGGGTCGGGGCGAGCGAAAGTGTCGCTCAGGGCGGCGGTGACGACGACGACGACGACATCGACGCGCTGCTGTCGGCACTGGAGAACGAGACGGCGCAGATGGACGTGACCGACACGCTGCTGAAGGACGTTGACGAGCTCATCAACGAGGCGCCGGGCGGGCTCGACGCTGATCTTATCAATGCGCACCCAGAAGACATGCTTGAGGGCTTGTTGGGCGACATGATGGGCGGCGGCGGAGCCGGGTCAGACGGTGGATCTGGACACGACGAGGACGCGTTCGGCTCTGTCGGCGACACCATGTCGATTCTTCTGGCGGAGCTGGAAGGGATCGAGGCGTGAGGCGAAGACGCATGCATGTATGTGGCTGTACTTTACATAAAGCCCTCCTCGAACTCGTCGACATCGACGGGGCCAAGCGACTTGTTGGAGACGTACTCGGAGGCGAGCTGGGCCTCGAGGGCCTTTTCTGCGGCGCGGGCCTCTGCGGCGGCGATGCGGGCCTGCTGGTCGGCGAGGGCCTTGGCCTTTGCGGCCTCCTTTGCAGCCTTCTTGTTCTTGCGAATGACGGCGCGATCGCGCTTCATGCGGAGAGCAGCAAAGTCTGGCGACTCGTCGGCAGACATGACCTTCTTGAGGCGCTTGAGCACCTCGGGGTCCTTTGTGACGTTGCGAACTGTGTGGACCTTGCGGCGGTTCTTGAACGACACGGCGCCGGCCTCCATGTCTGCGGTCTTGAGCAGGTTGGACCAGGGCGTGTAGTTGATGTCCACGGCGGCGCGTTTGGAGCCTTCGATGGAGTTGGCCTTTGTCAGCTGGCACGCGTCCCAGATGACCGACGCTGGCAGTTCGTCCAGGCTCTGGCCGTAGCGCATGCGGACATATACGTGTGCCGAGGAGAGGTCCTTGACGTGGAACCAGACGTCCTCGTCAAAGCCATGGGCAATGAGCTCCTCGTTCTCCATCTTGTCGCGCCCGCGGTAGAGCGCATACACCTTGCCGTCATCCGGGGCTCCTGGGACGTCCTCAGGTATGCCTTCAGCGGTGGCCTTTCCCTTGCCCGTCGCCTTGCCCGTCGCCTTGCCCATCCCCTTGCCCGTCGCCTTGCCCGTCGAAGGTGGCGGGGCCGAGCTTGCCGCCGCCCCGGGGGCAGCATCGCCAGCTGGGTGCTGGGTGGTGTAGAAGAAGACCATTGACTCAGTGTCCGGGTCAGGTGTGGGTGGTATGGGAGAGGGGTGTGGGGAGTGGAGACGGTGGCAGTGGTGGCGGTGGGGGACGGTGGCAGTGGTGGCGGTGGGGGACGGTGGCAGTGGTGGCGGTGGTGGGTGGAGACCACCTCACCCCCCCACCCCACCCCCTACAACACACACACACACACACACACACACACACACACACACACACCTTCGACCACCACTTGACGCAGATGGTGCTGGAATGGGTGGCTGAGCATGTGGACGGCGCAGTGGTGGTCCTTGGCATCTGTCTGCTCAACTTGGTGCCTGTGGCGTATGAGCTGTGCGTCTCGGCTGCTCTTGGTGCAGGCTACGACGTGACCCGGTGGCGGTGGTTTGCGGCGGCGAGCGCAGGCGTCGATGGCGTGGGCGTGGCTGGCGAGCGCGGCCTCATCGCCGTTGTTGTCGCCTTTATCACCACTGCCATCTACCTCCATGTCTCTGCCTTTTATCCGTTCTTTGACCAGCACGCCGCCTGGCTCCCCTGGATCGTCCTCCACCTCCTCCCCTCGCTCGTCCTCAACTCGGGCATGCTGCTCTGCTTCGCCCTCGCCTGTCTCCGCTCGCCGGGCGCTGTCCGCCCGCCTCCAGGCGCGGATCCCTTTGCCGCCCTCCCCTCGGACGTTGTCGCTCGCATCGAGGCCAAGCTCGGTCCCGTCGGCGCCATCCCTGGTGCCTCGCTCGCCCGCGCCCTCCGCATCTTCGGCATCCGCTGGTGCGGTTGGTGCCGGGTCGTCAAGACGCCGCACACGCATCACTGCGGGACGTGCAACGCGTGCGTGCCGCGGATGGATCACCACTGCCCGTTTACGGCCAACTGCGTCGGCCGCGACAACATCCGCCACTTCTATCCCTTCATCTCGTACACCGTCGGCGCCGCCCTCTACGCTATGATCCTCACTTGGCCGTCCTTCCGCACCTGTTACTGGGCTCTGCCGGGCAACACAGCTGCTAGCGCAAGCCACTCACACGCGCCGGACGCCATGCACTCTGCCGATCCCGAGCTCGACGCCCTCTGCGAGCGCCTCGGCTCGCGAAACCGCCTGCTGTTTCTTGTTGCGGTCGGCTCGTTTGTCGTCCTCGGCGCCCTCCACGGCTACATGACCTATCTGCTCCTCACCGGCCGCACCATGCTCGAGAACATGCCGTTCATGTCGACTCACAAGCCTGATGGCGACCCTGAGGGCGTCGCCGCTACCCGCTCGCCATCGGCCATCCAGCGGCCGTCGCTCCGCGAGTATTATGACGGCCGCGAGCCTGATGACGCTGACGATGACGACAACGACTACAGTCTCCACCCCAAGCAACGCTCCTGGCTTCGCGGCCTTGCACGCGCGCGCGCCAACCTCGAGCTCGCCTTTGGTCCTGTGCACCTGTGGTGGCGGTGGTGGTTTCCGCTCGCCGATGCCGTCTACTGCCTTGCCACCGGGCGCAGCTTTGGCCGCCCGTGACTACTTTGTCCTCACGCCGCGCAGCTTCTCGGTGAACTGGTAGTAGATCCAGTCGCCATCCTGCTCGTCGTCGTCGTCCCCGTCGCCGGCGCCCATGCCGGTGCACCCGGGCGTGGTGAGTTGGATGCGAAAGACGCGCGAGCCGTCGCGCGGCTCCTTGGGCACCAGCTGCTCTTTGGGGAGAAAGTGTGGGAGGGTGAGGCCGCGCGCGGCGCGGATAAGAACGTGCAGCCGCGCAATCGGCAGCTGCTTGGTGGCTGTCAGCTCGGCGCCGCGCATCACCACATGCCGCAGCGTCGACCGGATGGCCCGCTCCATGCCGCGGGCGTCGACCTCGTCGCTCGCTTCGCCGCCAGAGGCGCACTCGCGCGGAAGAACGAGTGTCAGCCGCTCACGCGGCGCCAGTACCGTTGTTCCGAGGATAAAGTCAACAGCACGGATGGAGGCCGGCGCAGCAGCGAGTGCGGCCGTGAGCTCTTCAAAGAGCGTGGAGAGGCCTGTGGCAAGCGCGATGGCTGCCCGCGGCGCGGCGGCGCTAAATCCGCGTGGGGCCGGGGCGCTCGCCACCGCCGCAGCATCGGCCACCAGCTGCTGGTACGGCGACGGAAGCTGCTGCCGCAGGTACAAGACCTGTGCAAGGATGCGCGGCACAAGGTGAGGGAGCCCGGCGTGTGTTGCGCCGCAGCCTCCGCCCGGGCCATCGCTTGGCGCAAAGGCGACCGCAAACACGACCTTTTCGCGCCGCCCGCCCGCCCCGCTCCGCGACGCCCGCGCCCTCCCGCTCCCGCCACCCGCCCGCCGCGACGCAAAGAACCGTCCCTTGCCCAGCACCGCCGCCGCCGAGGGTGGAGGCGCTGCCCGTGTTCGTTCCATGTCGGTGGAGGGGGGTGAGGTGGCGACTCACAAGCTACCGCGAACTACCTCGTAGCGGTGGTTGGCTGGTGTGGCACCGCTGCCGCGAGTGGAGCTAGTAAGCTGCGTGGGCCGCTCTCGAGATACAGATGTGCTTTATTTCAACATACTTTGGCTGACGCTGACTGCTATGTTGTCTTCTATGTAGCCATGTGGCTCTGTGCACTTTTGGGGGCCTGAATCAGTGCTTGGTCGTCATGATCGTTTGCCGGTCCCAGATCCCCACGTCTTTGCGGACGTGATCTCTGATTTCGATTGAACGCGCCCACTCGTCGGCTGCGGGGAGGCCTGCCGATTGATAATGCCGCCTGCGCTCCGCTTAGTCCAGACTATGGGGACGACCTCGCGCATCGGACCCTATGCCGAGGATGGACAGATGGCCAGTGTCCTGCCAGACTGTGCGATCTGACCCTGGGCGTGACGGTTGGGAGAGGAGCTCTTCAGTGATGACCGGCACCTGCCCGGTGTCGCATCGCAACACTTGGCCGGTCACCACTACAGTGGGGACGCCGACATCGAGTGCCCCCTCAGTGTAGCCTCGCGTTATCGCCCAGTCGAGTGATGGCCCGATGTATGCCGGCGGTCGGGCCGATCACGCGATGCTCCCCCCCGCTGTCCGCCCCGTCAACCTCTCCTCCCCATCGACTCGTGGGCGGACGTGGGTGGCCACACTGCATGACCACGGTATTAGCACTAGCGACATGCCTCCCCGCCACGCTCGACACCACGTATGGCTATGACAAGGCCCTCAAGGTGCGTCTCAGGCAGATTCCTGCACGTCACCGTCACGCCATGCTGCAGCGACTCACTACAGCTCACAGATTGTGCAGTACGGCGTATGGGCGGCGACGGCCAACAATGTTGAGGCGTCCGAGCGATGGCGACCGGCAATGGCGGCAATCTCGGGAACGCGCCGCATGCTGCGTGCGGGCAAGGCTCTGCCGTCCCTTCGAGCAGCAGCGAAAGCGGCGGGCGTGGCCCGAAGTGCAGCCGATGGACTGCGCGCGTTGATGTGGGCGCTCGAGAGCGCCGCAAGCGCATGCGATGCTGGCTACTACCTGGCTGACAACGCATCGGTTGTGTCGAGCTGGGGTGTGGTCAGCTCGCCTGCGCCTTACTCGGCGAGCCTCGATCACGTCGCCAACTTGGCATGGGCGGCGTCGATTGTGCTCCGCGCCCCGGGCGCTCTCCTTTCCCTCCGCTCAGCCCCGTCGCTCTCCGCACTCCTTGACCTGCTCCTCCTCGCTCTCGATGCCGTCCTCGCGGGCTTCTTCCTCTGGCCACCCACCTCCCACCCACCGATCTCTGCTCGCACTGCCGGGATCATCGGCTCACTCTCTGCTCTCATCTCGCTCCTCCGGCGGGCATCGTCCTCCCTCTCGGCAGTTTGACAAACAACAGCATGGTCTTTTTTTTCTTCTATTCTGTGCCACCATGCCACTCCTTGCTCACGTCACGCTCGCCACACGCGAGAGCCAGGCCCCGCACCCATAGACGTTCGTCACGAGGGCACACTCGTCTCGAGCCTCCGTCTCGGATCTTGTAAGCGCTCCAACAAGCCAAACCACCTCTACCCACACACCCTACACCCACCCCGCCCACCCCGCCCCCCCTCCCCCCCCCCCCCCCACTCAATCGTCTACCCCCAATTCCCCTCATCCCCCCCCCCCTCCCCCCTTCTGGGAGACTTTCGATTCTTCACGAACGTTTCGAGCGGGAAAAAAATAGTGGCGCAAAAAAAGGGCCCGGGAAAAACCGAACACACACACACACACACATACACACACGCGCACGCACGCGCACACGCTCCGGTCACTCTTCTTGCAAAGAGCCAGAGCATCGGCACCGCTCATCATCTATTCCCCTGTGCCCAATGGCTTCGTCCCCTGCCACAGGTATCTTCCGCACCGCCCTTCTCCGCGTAGTTGGGCATGTAAAGGTGCTCTCGGCCCGCTACGCCGCCGCCGCCGCCTCGCGGCCGTTCCTCACTGCTGCTGCCACCTCGGGCTCGCTCATGACTGCCGGCGACATTGTGGCCCAGAGTTTGGAGCGCGACCAGGCTCGCCGCGAAGGCATGCCTGTTCCGGCTCATGACGTCGGTCGCACCTTTGTCATGGCCTCGTGGGGCCTCACCGTGCTCCCGGCCGTCTGGGCGCCGTGGTATCCACTCCTTGATCGGGTCATATCAGCCACGGGTCTTAAGGGTGCCCTAGCCAAGGCTCTCCTCACGGCCGTCACCATGGCGCCGCTCTCCAACGGCGCGTTTTTTGCCTACTCGACCAGCGTCGAGTACTGGATGGAGTGCCACCTGCCGAAGCTGCTCGCGCCGCTGCCGATCTCGCTCTCGCGCCCGCTCGCTCCTCCCGACACTCGCCCACTTGCACTTGTCGCTGCAGTGGTCTCCGAGCGTGCAGCGTCGCTACCGCCACCTGTCATCGAGCTCGCCGCCACGGTCGCCGAGGCCGACGCACAGCAAGACGCGCTCGCTGCTGATGCCTCTCCCGTTCCCGCCGTCGCTGCCGACAAGCGCCTGGCCCGATTCATCCCGCCCGAGCTCACGCACCGGATCCTGACCAAGCTCACCGATGAGATGCCAGGCACCGTCGTCGGCTCGTTTACCATCTGGGTCCCAACCAACACCATCGCCTGGTGGCTCATCCCCCCAACTCTGCGGTTCCCGGCGACGTCGACCATCTCCGTCCTCTGGAACTCGTATCTCTCGCTTGCTCAGCACCGCGAGTAGCCGCAGCCGGATTCACTGGTTGCGCTCCGCGGCTTGTCAGCCCGATGCCGACGGCAGGCACGATTCGGAGCAAAAGAGCGAGCCCCCCTGGGCGTGGATGGCCTTGCCCTCGAGAGGCGTTCCGCAGGTAAAGCATGTCAAGCACTCGGGGTGGAGCGTCATGTCGAGAATGCGCATGATACGACCCGGAATGACGTTGCTGCACCGGGTGCAGGCCGTGCCGTGCCGCGCGAGGTAGTGGCTCTCGCAGAACAGCACGCGGTCGACGGCCCTAAAGGAAGTAGCAAGTGCGCTGCCACACTCGGAGCAGACAAAGCACTCTTTGTGGTAGTGTGCACCCTCGGCAGCCAGGAACGATGCGCCGGCCACAATTGACTTGGTGCACGCAGCACAGCTGAGCGAGGTCACCGTCTCGGACCGCCGATGTCGCTGCTCGGGCGTGGCGGCGGCGGCAGCAGCAGCAGCAGCGGCGGCGGCCTCGGCGCACGCCGGGCAGTACATGGCCTCGGCGACAAGCGACACCGCCGATGCCGACGGCACCAGCTCGGCCGAGCACGAGGCGCACACGCGTCCGTGCAGCCGCCGGTAGTCGGCCTTGCAGTACACTGTCGTGTTGTGCAGCCGAAAGTCGGCCGAGGTGCCGAGCTGGACCCCGCACGCATGGCAGGCAAAGCAGTGCTCGTGGTACTTGCGGACCACAGGCTTGGAGAGGTGGACAACCGGGCCCGAGAGCTCAAGCAGGCAGAGCGCGCACCGGATCTGCGCCGCGGCGCCAGTCAGGTCGACCGGGATCAGCGCCGCGTCCGGCAGTGCACTCGTAATGTCGTCGAGGCTGGCCAGGATGGCCGGCCACGCCGGGCGCGCCTCGGGCTCGACCTCGCAGCACGCCATGACGAGGGCAATGAGCGGGTCCGGAACCCGCGGCGTGCTCAGCTCGCGGAGTGAGGCTTCCACAATGCCAAACTCATTTGTCCGGTCCAGCACGTCTGGGTCCGGCAGCTGGCGGGTGATGAGCTCGGTGAGGGTGACGCCAAAGCCAAAGATGTCAGCCAGCTCCGAGTACTCCTTACCAAACAGCACCTCGGGCGCCATCCAGTAGTGCGAGCCAACGATCGAGAGGCGCTTCGCCTTGGCACCCTTGGGCGCGCGCGGCACCTGCTTGGCAATGCCAAAGTCGGCGACCTTGACGTGGAACCCGTCGTCGAGCAGCAGGTTTCCGGCCTTAATATCACGATGCATGACGCCCTTGGAGTGCAGGTACATGAGCGCGAGCACTGTCTCTCGTGCCATCCGCATCCGCAGCTTCCACGAGACCTCGACGGCAGCGTTCTCCAGAAGGCCGAGCACATCGCCGCCCGGCGCAAACTCGGTTACAATGTACAGCTGGTCCGGCCCGGCCGACACGCCCATGAACGAGATGACGTGCGGGTGCCGCAAGGCCTTGAGGACAGCAACCTCGTTGCGGAATGACTCGATGACCTCGGCCTTGTCCTCGGCCGCAACCTTGAGCGCTTTGAGTGCCACGCTCGTTGCCAGGTACTCGCCCTTGTACACCACGCCAAAGAAGCCAGCCCCGAGCTCCTTGCCCAGCCGCAGGCTCTCAAACGGGATGTCAAACTCGTCCACCGCGTCCATGCTCTCCCTCTCCTCCTCGCTGCCTTGCTTGTGTGAGATGTGTGCTTCCGTACCTGTCCCCGTCCCGTCTCCTTGCCTTGTTGCTCTCGGGACGAATGCTTGCTAGAGTCTCCCAGTTATCAAGCCGCCGCTCCTGCTTTTCCGGCTTGCTAGCACGGTCATTGCGTAACTATTTTTTTTATCCACGCCCACGCCCACACTTCCCCAAAAAACCATCCCACCCACCCTTCAGCCAACTATTCGCCCCACCACCGTTGCTGTCACTTCACCTGTCGCTCGCTCTCGACGTACCGGCCTTGCCTTGCCTGCAAGCACACTCTACGCCCCGTCCCGCATGGCGCTGCTATCAGAGGTCATCGGCTTTTCGTCGGAGAACTCGACCTCGTCATTGGGCAGGGAAAGGCACGCTCTACGTCACGAGCGACGCGGTGATGATGCCGGACGCGGACTCGGCTCGGCCTCGTACGAGCTTTACACCTACTCGTGCTCGTCAAACGACGAGATGGAGGCACGCGCACTCCCGCCGGCTCCTCGACCGAGTGCTGATGCTCCGAGCGCGAACCGGAGCCTGGCTTCGGGCTCGGGTTTGGGCTCAGGCTCGGGCTCGGGCTCTGGCTCGCACTTTGAGGTCATCGACACAGTTGGCTCGAGCCGCGAGGCGCCGATGGCGTCAAACCGGACGCTGGACGAGCTTGAGGGCGGCGCGACACTGACGCTCTCGTCGCGGACCCGGACATATCTGGCCAAAGCAATTAAGGCGACGGACGAGATCCCGGTAGCGCCTGATCCCCACGGCGACGCGGCGCCGGCAGGCAAGCTGCTCAACCAGTTCCTGGCCTCGGGCATCTGCTGTAACAACATCGGCTCGTCGTGTCTGTACGTCATTGCGCTCTGCGCAGCGCCGGCGGGCAAGTACGCGCCCATAGCGCTACTCATCATCTGCGGCCTGCTCTACCTCTTCCGCTCGATCTACACCGAGGTAGTCTCTGCGCTCCCTGTCAACGGGGGGACGTACAACCTCCTGCTCAATACCACGTCCAAGGCACAGGCCTCACTCGCAGCATGTCTCACCATGCTCTCGTACGTGGCGACGGCAGTCATCTCGTCGTCGTCGGCCATCCGGTACATCAAGTCGCTCGCCACCGACGTTGAGTGGTTCAATGTCATCACCTTTACCATTGCACTCCTCGCCTTTGTTGCCATCCTCAATCTGCTCGGCATCACCGAGTCTGCCGGCGTTGCACTCGGCATTCTCCTGCTCCACTGCTCGTCGCTTGCGATTCTCCTGGTGTGCTCGGCCATCAAGGCTGTGACCGACATGCCGCGGGTCGGCAACGAGTCCGTCCTCTCGCACAACTGGACGTCGACCTCACCCGACGGCGGCGTGGTCTCGGCCATTTTTTCGGCTTCTCGGCCGCGCTCCTCGGCATTTCCGGCTTTGAGTCGTCGGCTAACTACGTGGAGCAGCAGCAGCCGGGCGTCTTTCCCAAGACCCTGCGGAACATGTGGATTCTGGTCACCATTATCAATCCCGCCACCGCCTTTCTCGCGCAGTGCCTTGTGCCGATGGCGCTTATCGAGGAGCAGGCGACCGAGGGTGCGCTGCTCTCGCTCATGGGCCGCATCGCAGCCGGCAAGTGGCTTGAGGTGCTCATCATCATCGACGCCGGCCTTGTCCTCACTGGCGCCGTCATCTCGTCGTTTGTCGGCTTCAACGGCCTTGTCCACCGCATGACCATGGACCGCTGTCTCCCGCAGATTCTGCTGCGGACCAACAAGCTCCGCGGGACCCGCCACTACATCATTGTCGGCCTCTGGCTCCTCACCTCGGCCATGGTTCTCTTCACTGGCGGCAAGATCGACATCATGGCCGGGGTCTACACCATTGCTTTTCTCGCCGTCATGACCCTCTTCACCGTCGGCAACATGCTGCTCAAGCTCCGCCGGTCGAACTTGCCTACCC
This sequence comes from Thecamonas trahens ATCC 50062, assembly GCF_000142905.1. Taxonomy (NCBI): domain Eukaryota; order Apusomonadida; family Apusomonadidae; genus Thecamonas; species Thecamonas trahens. Next base: position 340,470 of record NW_013657653.1, read on the forward strand.
GGCTCCGTGCCTCGTGGCCGACCGTCATTGTCGCCTTTCTTGGCGTTGTCCTTGGTCTCATCGGCAACATTGTGTCGCGCGACCAGACCGCGCTGGCGGGCTTCTTCATCTTTGGTGCCGTCTTTGCGCTCCCGGTCCTGGTCATGCTCAACCGAACCCAGCTGCTGCGGATGGTGGCGACCGCGACGGCGAGCTTTGCGTCTGGCGTCGAGCCGGCCCACCCGCTGGCCGACGCCGACACGAGCGACGAGGCCGCGCTGGCCGGCGC
>NW_013657653.1:340992-343857 GCF_000142905.1 Thecamonas trahens ATCC 50062
CTGTACGTCTGCGCCGCCGCGGAGCCGTTCGTGGCTCGCCACCACCATCGCGCGCCGAATTCATTTCCCGGCCAAGCGCCTCGCCCACCACTTGACCCACAAGCCGCTTGTTTATTTTACCAACCACGACGATCCTGTTGTCCAGGCCAAGGTCGTTCGCTACGTCCTCAACAATGAGCTGCGCCGGTGGATCAAGTTTGTGCGGGTTTATCCTCACCGCACCACCGTGCCAGGGGCCATCCCAGCCTCGTACCTCTACCTCCAACGGCAGCATCCAGACATGCGCATCGATTACGTCGCCGTCGTTGGCGACTTTTCGCCCGCCATGGTCCGCCACATCTCGTTTGTCCTCCACGTCCCCACCATGTTCATGTTCATGTCGAGCTTTGGCGACTCGTTCCCGCACTCGTACATGTCGCTCGGTGGCCTCCGCCTGCTGATGTAGCCTGTCCTAACACTCAATCCCATCCCCTGCCTCTGCCACCAACCCTGCCTCTGCCAGCTCGTCCTCCAGCTCGACGACCCGTGCTCGGAGTGCCGTCATTCCGGCCCGCAGCTCTGCGTTGGTCGCCATCAGCTCGTTCGCCCGGCTCGCCGCCCGTCGCCGCAGCTCGTTTGCCCTGCTCACCGCCGCGGCATCGCGAGCGCGGCCGGCCTCGAGCTCGGCAACCCGGGACTCGAGCCGGGCACATGACGCCCGCGCATCGTCTAACGCGCTGTGGACCGTCGTCCGGCCCCCCTGCTCGGTACTGGACGCCCGCAGCAGTGATCGGCGAGTCGCCTCGGCCGTCGGCGACGTCAGCGGCTGCTGCGGCGGCTCGGACTGGGACTGGGACTGGGACGGTGGCCATGGCGTTTGCAGAGTCTGCGGCGGAGGCGTCCACGGCGTCCGCGGCGGCGACGCTGACACTGCCCGGCGGCTCGGCACGTGCCCCTCCACAGCGTCGAGCACCTCACGCGGGACAGGAAGGCCGGCGCGGCCCAGGAGGCCCGCCAGGTGCAGGATGTGGTCGTGGGCGGTGTTGAGCCGTGCGCGGAACAGGAGCTCGCGGTGGGCAACCAGGTCCATGGCCTCAACAATGGCCGTGCGAATGGCCGGTATGGTCTCGGGCAGCGGTGCCGGATGCGCACCAGCTGACAAGGGGCTTGTTGGTCTTCTGGAGCTGTGTCCGTCCATGGCGGCCGCAGCTGCGAGAGGTGGTGACCACCCACCGGGACGCTGCCAGGGCTTGACTGGGGGAGAAGAAGGGGGGGGGGCAATTAAGGCGCGACCAAGACACATCCAATGCAATTGCAGAGTTGGTCTGGAGAGTGTCCAAGCCCCTCGTGCCCTTCCCCCTCACCTGGCCCCTTCACCCAGTCTGCTTTCCCCCAAGCAGCCCCCTCCCCCCCACACCCCCTCCCTCCGGAAACAGAAAACTAAACCCAAAGACCGGGTCGTTACCTGTCATCCCCATGGCCAAATCCCGCGCTTCGCAAATCAAGTCGCGCGCGTGGAAAAAATACCCGCCTGCATGCCCCCCCCCCCCCCCCCCCCTCTCCCTGTCCTGACCCACGCTGCTGACAACGGCAAGTCGCACCACCTCTCGCAGTAGTGCGGCACGAAGCGTTTCGGGCCCCCATTACACGACACAGGATTCGGCTGTCTTCGGTTATCCTCCCGGTCTTTGTCATTGTCCTTACAGCGCGTATGGGCTCCCTGGTGACCTCGGCATGCAACGCTCTGTTTAACCTACAGTGGTGGCAGGCTGGCCTTGCGCTGCTTGTGGTGTACAAGGTCATCCAGTGGCTGGTCTGGCTCACGTCGACCGAGTCGGTCAAGGGCAAGGTCGCGGTCATTACCGGTGGCGGCAGCGGGCTCGGCCGGCTGATGGCGCTCAACCTGGCCAAGCAGGACGCCGTCGTTGTCCTCGTCGACATCAACCGCAAGGGCCTCGTCGACGTGGTCAACGAGATTGCTGCTTTCAACGGTCTCGCCTACGCGCACCTCTGCGATGTCACCGACCGCGACGCGGTCTACTCGCTCGCCGAGCAGATTTCTGCCACCGTCGGCCCCGTCGACATTGTAATCAACAACGCTGGCGTTGTTTCGGGCAAGTCGCTGCTCGAGGTCTCCGACGCAATGGCCGAGCTCACGTTTGACGTCAACGCCGTCGCTCACTTTTGGTTTGTCAAGGCCTTCCTCCCCTCGATGCTCGTCCGCAACTCGGGCCACATTGTGTCTATTGCCTCGGCCGCAGGCCTGGCGGGCGTGGTCGGCCTCTCCGACTACTGCGCCTCCAAGTTTGCCGCCATCGGCCTCATGGAGGCGCTCCGCCTCGAGCTTGCCCGTCAGAACTCGGAGGTCAAGACCACCACCGTCATGCCGTTTTACATCAACACTGGCATGTTCGACGGCGCCTCGGGCATTCCGTTCATCCTCCCCATCCTCGACGCCCAGGAGACTGCCGACCGCATCGTCCTCGCCATCCAGCGCGGCGAGAAGATGCTCTACCTCCCGCCCATCCTCGGCTTTGTCTCCCTCCTCCGCGGCATCATGCCCATCGGCCTCTTTGACTACCTCTCCACTCTCCTCGGCATTTCGGCCTCGATGGACCAATTCAAGGGCCGTGGCCAGGATTGGCACGAGGGCGCCGACAACTCGGTCTCGATCACTGACGAGAGCGATGATGAGTTCTGACCATTCTCTAAGCTCCATCCGCATAAACTCTTTCAGCCCGTCCCATGATTTTTACTTCCGGCTGTGTGTGTGTGTGTGTGTGTGTGTGTGTGTGTGTGTGTGTGTGTGTGTGTGTGTGTGTGGTGGGTGGGGAGGGGGGAGGGGGGGGAGGGGGGAGGAGGAGGAGCACGCCTCATTCGTTCGAT
>NW_013657653.1:344062-349183 GCF_000142905.1 Thecamonas trahens ATCC 50062
GCACCCCTCTGAGCGCAACATGGCCAAGCGCAAGGTGTCCAAGTCCGAGTCTGAGCCCACCGCCGGCGGGGCGTCGAAGCGGAGCAAGAGTCTCGGCGCGGTGGCAGGCAGCTCAGCATCGCAGTCGGAGCCGCAGTCGCAGCCGCAGCCGCAGCCGCAGCCGCAATCGCAGTCGCAGCCTCGAGAGCTCGAGGCAAGCATGCTCGATGATTTTATTCTGCGCAAGATCGTGAAGGAGAACCACGGCAGCGAGGTTGTTGGTCTCGAGTTCAACCGGGTCCAGGCCGATGCGAGCAACATGGTGGCCACCGTGGGCGCCAACCAGCTCAATGTGTACGATAACGAGCACATCGGCGACCATCTCGACATTGTTTCGCAGTACATGGCGCCTGACACCGAGGACTCAATCTTGTGTATGGCATGGGCGGATGCTCCGGTCGACTCTCTGCTGGTCGTCGGCAACTCGGCCGGCCGGGTTCAGGTGATCTCCCTCGTCAACTCGGTGGTCATCGCCGAGGCCACCGTCCACAGCGCGGCGGTCACTGCGCTCCATGTTCCGCTCACTACATCCGACCACATGCTCATTACGGCCTCGCGCGCCGAGGGCGTCGTCAAGGCCTGGTCGCTACCGGATCTGACGCCGCTGGCGTCGCTCGCCTCTGCTGCCGGCTGCATCACCTCGGCCGCGCCTGCGCCGCACTGGGCGGCGGCGCGGACGGCGGCAGAAGAGCCCGCGTCGGACGTCACGCTCGTTGTCGGCACGCTTGGCGGCGACATCGAGGTCTGGGACGTGCCGACCGATGGCAGTGGGCGCGAGCCAGTCGCTCGCGGCTCGCTGGTCCGCAGCGAGCTGCCTGCCCGCCAGCACCTGGCGCCCATCGACTGTGTCCGCGTCATCTCGACAACAGCGCTTGTCTCAAAGTCGACCGACGGCCGGCTGGTGGTGTGGCAAAAGGGCGAGGCCGCTGCCCTCGAGACCGCCGTCGCCAAGTGTGCGCTCGCTGTCGAGCCACCCACGCCGCAGGCTGGCCCCATCTTTACCTCGTTTGACGTCTCGGCCAACGGCAAGTATCTGGCGGTTGGCTCGGCCAAGACGGTCCAGCTCATCTCGACCGAGACCTGGTCAGTCGACAAGGTGTTGGAGCACCATCGGGTGCGGACCGAGGTCTACACCGCCCGCTTCACCAAGACCGGGAGCTCGATCATCTTTTCCGGCTCGGACGCTTTCATTTGGCGCTTTGACTACTTTCCGCCCGAGACCGCTGACGAGAAGGCCGTGCGCGAGGCGCGCGAGGCACGGCAGTCCAAGATCCAGTTCCGTGACAGCTAATGGCCGCCACAAACTACACTTGTGCTCAGTAAAGATCCACCTCGTCGGGGTCGTCGACGCCGACTTGTGGGTCGTGCGGCGAGACGTGGCGGTCGATCTTTGAGAGCGCGATCTGGAAAGCGAGCGAGGCGTCCTTGGACGGCTGTGCAGGCTTGTACGACGACGAGGAGCCGTACATCATGCGGCGGACGCCGACCGAGTGCAGCTCCTGCAGCTCCTTGGCGTGGATGTCGGCTTCGAGCTTGCGCTGCGCTTTGACCTTTTCGATGGCCACGCGCATGCGGGTGATCTTGCTCTCCAGCGCCTGGACGTTCGCGCGGAGGTTGTCGTTCTCGTCCTTGGCCGCGTTGAGCTGCTCGATGGCGGTCTTAAGCGCCTTGCGCGACTCGCCGAGTGCCTTGTTTGTCGACTTGAGCTCGTTCTTGCTCAGATCGCGCTCGTGGTTCGCCTGCGTCAGCCGCGACCACAGGTTCGACGCCGAGGCCTCAGCAGCCACCCGCTTCGCCGAGGCCTCCTTAGCCTCCTCGCGCACAACCACGAGCGTGTTCTTGGCCTCGTCCAGCTCGGCCTGCAGATCCTCGCAGTGGACGTGCAGCTTGTCGAGCTCGCTGCGGCTCTGCATTTGCGCCTGCCGGTGAGTCTTGACCGTCTCGGTCAGCTCGGCAATCTGGCTCTCGTACGCGACTATGCTCTCCTCGGCGCGGGTGTGCTCCATCTCCAGCTCAGCTTCGAGCCGCGTCAGTCGCGCCATCTGAGCCGTCGCCAGCTTGTTCCGCGCCACCCACTCCTGACACACCAGACAGTACTCGGCCGCCACCTCGGCAGCCTCCACCGACTCTGGAATGAGATGTCCGCGCCGCTTGACCAGCAGCTTGCACCGCGGCGCCCGCTTCCTCCGGCGCTTGCCCTTGCTCTTCCTGCCACCGAACCCGGTCTGCCCTATCCGTCCCTTCCGCCGCCCGCTTGCCATCCCTGTCCTTGTTCCCCTACTCGTTCCCGTCCCTGTCGCCACCGTCCGCCCGCCGTCCTTCCCCTCATTGCCCTGCCCGTTGGCTCCGCTCGTCCCGCCCGACTCGGCATACTCGTACTCGTACTCGCCGTCGTTTCCTCCGCCACCCCGGCCACTACCAGACGCCATACTTGTCCAACTATGCCGGCTGTACGGTTGTGCTGAAGAGCTGTGATGTGAGCTGAGATGGCTGGGTGGGGGGGGGGCGAGGAGGAGGTGAGGTGGTCGGTAGTCGAGGACGACGCAGCTCTCGTCGCCCTCGCCCGCTTACACCACACCACTCCACCGACCAGCGGACATGAGCTCGACAGAGTACGACTACGAGGCGCGGTGCATGTGTGGGGCTGTGGCGTACGGAATGGTAGGCGAGCCGATCATGAGCGTGTACTGCCACTGCTCGATGTGCCGGAAGCACACAGGTGCGCCGTTTGTCCACTCGGCGGCATGGATGGCGGAGAAGGTGACTGTAGTGTCTGGCGATGGTGATGCCTGCGTCATCGCATACAACTCGAGCGATGCCTTTACCCGCGGATCGTGCGCAGCTTGTGGTGGAGCGGTGGCCAACGCTGTTGCTGCCCACGGTATGATTGGATTTCCCGTCGGCATCATCGACGGCGCCTACGTTGACAACACCTACAAGTCGGCCTTCAAGCCGGCATGTCATCTCTTCTACGGCAATCGCGTGGTCGACATCGTCGATGGCCTGCCCAAGCTCAAGGCCAAGTCACCAGAGGACGGCGTGCTTCCCGAGACCGCCACCTCTGCTCCTGCCGGCGACGACGGTTGATCACCCGCCGCTAGCCCATGGCTCGCACTGGCCCATGGCCCGTACTAGCCCATGGCTCGCACATCTGACCGAGCCAGCAAGTCTAGCAGCCGTCCGTACTCGGGTTATCTGCTTCTGCCCGCACCGGCTCGATCAACTGCTCGTGTGGAAGCCACACACTTGTCCCGAATACAACTCTGATGGCAGCAGAAGGACTGAGCCTGGACAAGGTGCTGAGCGAGACGACCGTAGACCGGGACGAGGAGATGGTGGCCTCTCTTGGCGGAGTACGTACCTACTTGTTGATATGACTTTGCACACAGCTGCCGTCGTAGCCTCCCTCCCTCCCTGCCTTGTTGGTGTACCCTGTCGTGTGCGCCTGAAAAAGGGGTGCCTTGGCAAATGGCCCGCTGGGGGCGCTCGGCCACAGCTTCCCTGCTCGCGTGAGGGGCCACAGTGACTGAAGATAACGAATCTGAGGAACAGGACTCACATCAGGCCATGGCGTATGTGTGCGGCTACAGACTGGTGTGCTCAAGTGTGTGCTGGACGACGGAACGACCTCGGTGCAGACGGTCAATCTTGGGCAGGTACGGTACAATGTTCGGCAGGCTGTGTTGCCGCCCCACATCACCCCCTTCTCCCTCGCTCCGCTCTACCTCGCTTCGCTTTGATTTGATCATGGCGGCGCTATGGATGGGCCAAGTCGACGCGTACTAGCTGCTCCGCTTCCCCTCCCTCCCTTCCCCTCATATGTACCAACACTCACTCTGACAGCGATCCGGCACAGACGGTCCAATATCTCAAGCTGCTGCTGGCCGAGGCCTTTGAGAAGCCCATATCTTCGCTCTCGCTTTCGTACAACGACGAGCCGCTCATCGATCCCATCTCCATCTGCGATTGCATCCCAGAGGCTGCCTTTGATGGCGAAGTTGTCATCAACGTGAGCGTCCAGTGACATCAGCCGGGCGTTAAAGTGTACGGAGAGGACTGCGTTTATCCCCCTATGACATGGCCTCGGCTTGGAGCTCTTGCATCAACTCAGCCAGCTCTGTCTCCACCCGCCCCAGTGCAGCCTTGCTCTCAGAGAGCTTGGCGGAGAGAACCTCGCCACGCGGAACGACGCCGTCGACAGGCTCATCGCCCTCGCCGCTGTCGGTAGTTCCGCTTGCCTTGCGCAGCACGTCCTCGGATTGCACGCGCAGTGCATGGATGGCCGAGACGAGCATGAGCCTATCGCGCTCGACCTGCTGGATGGAGCGGACAAGAGCCGCCAGCGGCTTCGACGCCAGTTCGCTCTCCGGCGCACGCAGGCGGGCCTCGATGTTGCGGACAGCGTTAGATGTGGTGGCAAAGATGCCTGTCGCCTCCTCAACCCGTGCCATGTAGCTTTGTGGCGAGATGCGATCGACGGTACCTGCCGGCGCGAGCAGCGCCTCCAACGCCGCGTTCATCTCGGCGTACGTCTCCTGCCGCCGCAACTGCAGCCGCACCATCCGCGCCATCAGCTCGCCCGTGCTCTGCGCAGCCACAGGCGTCGCAGCCATCGCCTCGGCCGGTGGCACTAGTGCTCCCGTCGAGCACGCCCGGCCTTCATCCCCGCCACAGCAGCCCGCCGCGCCCGCCGCGTCCGCCGCGCCGGCGACGTCGGCTGTGCCCGCCGTGCTCGTGTCCGTCGCGCCCCCAGCCGCCTCTTGGCCCACCGCTACCGCCTCCATCTCCTCCTTGCACGACTGCGACATGCCCTGCCAGCCGAACTTGTTCTCCAGACGAGTGTCCCGTCCGCTAGCCACACCGCCTCTACCGCCTCGCTCTGCCATCGCCTCACCTTCCCCTCCCCCTTCCCCCTCCTCCCCACACCCATGCCCATTCCTAATCAACCAACCAGCCATCCAACTAGCTAGCCACGGACTTTCATCTTATCATCATCACTACCATTACCAATCCGATCATCATCCCCATTTCCCCTATGCCTTTCCCATCGCCCCAACGCCCCAAAGCCTGCCCCTCCATCTC
>NW_013657653.1:349808-363679 GCF_000142905.1 Thecamonas trahens ATCC 50062
TCACTACAAGCCACTACAGACGCAGCAAATGCATTTGTGCAGGAAGCCACGCCTGCGTTGTGTATGGCTGCCCATCAAGGTCTGACAGAAGCGGTGGCTGTCCTGCTTCAGCATGGCGCTGACGTGGCCGGTGAGGGCCAGGCCGGCGCTCCCTTGCACTATGCTGCTGTTGGTGGCTGCGTCCCAGTCGCTCGCTACTTGCTCAAGGCAGGCGCTGATCCGATGGCACTGGCCCGGTCCGGTGGCTACACTCCGCTGTATTTGGCGGCACTTCATGCGAGGCTGGACATGCTGCGGATGCTGCTCGGGTTGGTGCCGGCGGCCCACGTCGGCGCCACCATGACCAACGGCGCAACGGCGTTGCATGGTGCGGCCATGTCGGGCTCGCTCGACGTTGTCGCTGCCCTGCTCGACGCCGGTGCCGATCCCAACGCGCGCTCGGACCGCGGTCATACCCCGCGCGACTATGCGGAGCTCTCGTTCCCGGGCAACAAGGCGCTGAGCGAGGCGCTGGGATCGGGCCGTGGACGCACAGCACGCGGCGGGGAGGCACCGGGCGCGCGAGAGGTAGCTGGGCGCGACGCCGCCCAGGGTGGGCGCTTTGTTGACGCTGCCCGCATCGCATCCGGCGAGGCCGCGGCTCTTGGCGAGCTCAAGTACAAGTACCGGCCCGGCGGCACCGACCAGGCCCGCGACGAGGCCAGCGCCCGGCGGCGAAAGGCCAAGTCGGCCAAACTTGCCCGGAAGCATCCGCGTGAGTTCTTTGCGCAGTCTGCCCGCGCCCGCCGCGACTCGGTCCAGATCGAGACGACGCTGCCCGGCGCCAACTACCAGTCCCCGTACAAGGCGTCACAGCTGACGCGTGCCTCGCATGCCCGGGCGACCTCGGCCGACGCCAAGGTCTCGGCCATCAAGTTTCCGACCACCCGCGAGTTCCTCGAGGGCACGTCGGCACGCGACGCGACGCAGCAGCAGCTACTCGCGCTGCGTGAGCTCAAAAAGGCAGCGCTCGCCGAGCTAGACGCCGTCGAGACCGACGCTGAGGCCATTGTCCGTCGGCAGCAGGCCATCCAAGCCAACCTCGATGCGCTCCGTGACCAAGACCGCGCCCTCGAGGCCGAGGCCTTTGCCGCCGCACAAAAAGCTCGTCGCGACCGCGAGGACGCCGAGGCCTGGCGCGACGCCGAGGAGAACGCCCGCGCCGCGCACGGCCTCGAGCTCCACAAGCGCAAGACCCAGCTGCTTGCCAACTGGGACAACCAGAAGGCCGCCATTGTCCGCGAGCTCCAGGGCGAAGCGTGGAGCACCGAGCTCGAACTCCGTGAGCACCTTGAGAGGCGACAGGCCGCGCACCGAAGCCATCTCGAGCACACCATCGCCGAGGCCGAGGCCGCGTACGAGCTGCGGCGGGCCGAGCTCGATGCCAAAACCCGGCTGGAGCGCGCTCGCAAGCGCGAAGAAGCGCAGGCACTTGCTGACGCTGCCCGCTACCGAAAGGCGACCCGTGAGGCAACCGATGCCCACGAGGCCCGCCTCCAGGCCGAGCTCGCCGACGCCCGGCGGCAGCATCGTGCCGAGGCGGCGGCACTGCGCAGGCGCATCCAGCACCTCGAGTCGCGCCAGAAGCACGAGGGTCACGAGGCCGAGGTCCGCAAACGCCGCGTCGTTTCCCAGCAGTCGAAGCTCGACACACTTCGTGACAATCTCGACGCCCAGGACGCGCGCGTCACCGCCAACATCATCCGCTCCGAGCAGGAGCGGCTCATGGAGCGGATTGCACGGACCGAGGCCAAGACGGCGCGGAATATGGGGAAGATTGAGGCGCTCAACGAGACGACGGCGGCCGAAATCGCCCGCCAGCGCTCGCTCACCGCCGACCACGAGGCCATGCACCGTGCCGAGGCTGATGCTGCCAAGTCTGCCTGGGCTGCCATCCTCGACCAGGAGGCTGCCGCGTTTGAAGCCGCCAAGGTCCGCCTTGTGGCCAAGATCCGCACCCAGGACGACTTTAGCAAGGAGCTTGCCGAGCTTGAGGCGTTGGAGGACCGCGCTGCCGCCCGGCTAGCCCGCCCGGTCACCTTTGCTCCTCCGGAGCGCAACGCCGACGCATCGGCACCGCCCAAGCGCGCCCGCACTCTGGCCGAGCAGTCGATGGCTGCCGCCCGGCTGGCTGTTCCGCGCACCGTCAACGAGTCACCGCCTCGTCAGAGCACGCCGGGAGGAGGCCCCGCGCCTTCGAGTCCCGGCCGGAGGTCGGCGACGCCGTCAAGGCCGCGCACGGAGCGCAAGCGCAACTGGGAGGCCGAGCGTGCTTCACGCATCGCCTCGGGCTACACCGTGCCGGGGGAAGCGAGCCCCAAGGGAGAAGCTGACGAATCGGCGGCAGCGGCAGGTGTCCGCGGCTTTGCCACCGCCTCGGCCGCCGAGCTGGCCGCCAAGTCGGCGGCAGTCTCGAGCATGGCCAAGTCTAATCGCAAAACGGCGTCGGCCAAGATCCACTTGCCGGACACGTCGGTCGTTGTTGTGCCGTGGCAGCCAAAGCTCCTCGTCTCGGACCTCATTTCATCGCTGGTGAAGCGGTACGAGCTGGAGGCGCAAGCGGCAGAGCTAATGCCGGGCATCCTCGATCCGGCCCGCGAGCCGACGCTCCGCAGCAACGCTCGGTTCCGGCTTGTGTACGGCTGCTCCTATGCGCTTGTCGACGCCGCCTCGCCACTGGTGGTGAACAAGCTGCTGCGGCTGGGCAAGCTGGCGAACACCACCCGGCTGTTTACGCTCCAGGACGTGGCGCTGCTCAACGCTGTTGCCGAGGCCGATGCGGTGCTAGACGCCGCCGACGGCGACGAGCCTGCGGCCGACTCGGTGGCGGCGGCGGCGCGAACGGCAGCGGTGGCAGCCATCTCTGCAGCAGAGCGGTCGCCGGCAAGTACGTCGGCAAGCACGTCGCGATCGCGGTCGCGGCGGTCGGCTCGCAAATCGGGCATCCACCGGGCGTCGCGACAGCTCGACACTATCAATCGGCTCGCCCAGCCGCGGCAGGCAAGCCGGGCGAGGGAGCGCGTGTCTGACGCGCGCGCGGCCTCGGCCCGGCCGCGTCGCAAGCGCAACTGGGAAGCCGAGTATCTGCGACGTAAGGCGTTGTCGGCGCGCGGGCCTGCCCCGCACGGAAAGGAGACCCGCCGTCCGCGACAGGCCACGCCGTCCTCACCGGAGCACCAGTACGAGTACGAGTACTTTGAGGAGGAGGTGACGTACACCGAGGCGTCGCTGGCAGGTGGCGAGACGCCCGACTCGCCGGACTTGCGCAGTCACCGGCTCCGGGTCTCGGAGCTTGACGTTCCACGGCAAGTCTCGCCGCTGCACTCGGTTCCGGACGAGTACGGCCTGTACTCGGTGCCAACCGAGGATGGCGACGCCGAAGAGGCGGCCTATGCGTTGCTGGCGTCGCCGCAGGCCGGCGGCGATGACGTCGCTCGGGTGGTTACCTTTGGCTCGGTCACGGCCGATGGTCACGACGAGGCTGAGACCGGAGCCGAGGCTGGCGCCGACGGCGATGAGACTAGCGGGGACGCTGGTAGCAATGAGTCGGACGGCGCTGATGCTATGAGCGGTGTGATCTCGAGCTCACCGCCCAAACCGCGACATGGAGATTCTGCAGTGGCTGTGCCGGCCGCCATCATCGAGATGCTTCCCGGTAGCGGGCTGTCTGTCGACGAGGTCCGGTCGCGAACGCGCTCGAATGCGGAGCTGTACGACCAGCACCCGTTCTCGTCGCCAACGCTGCACTCGGGGGCAACAACGTTTGCCCGGCCGGCGCATCGGCCTGTAGTTGACGGCATTGTCGTGGAGGGCAACCAGCCTGTGCCGTCGTCTGCGCTCGCGCTCGAGGCTCTGGTCGAGGAAGAGGTTGTCAAGTGGGCACCGGTCCGGATCAAGTCGAAAAAGTGCGGACCTGTTCACTCGCTGCGGTACCGGCGGCTGCGCCGGATTGTGATCTCGGTGGCGAGCAAGGAGTCTGAGACGGCGGTGCAGATTCTGGGCGTGTTTGCCTGTGTCGGAGGTAGCGTCAACGCGCGGCGGTTGTACGAGCTCGCGCTGGTCGAGCAGCAGTCGCCGGGAAGAGCCATCATTGGATGGGACAACCGCCTCGACAAGAAGATGTTTGGCGGAGTGTCGGCCAAGGGTGAGCGGTATCCGTTTACGCTTGTTGTCGACGTGCGGGTCGACGGGCACAAGGCGCCAGTGAGGCTGAGCAAGACGATCATGTGCAAAGTGTACGATACAGACACTTCGTTCTCGTACCGGACTATGAGCGGATCCAGCAGCGGGACGTTCGAGGCTGTGGCGGGCGGGCACCCTGGCCGGGTGGTTGTCATGGTGCCGCCGGCCGAGGAATAGCCGATAGCGCTACCGTAAAGTGGCAGCAGCTACGCGAGCTTGGGGTGGTGGATGGCGTGACGGAAAGCTTCGGCGCAGTTCAGGAAGACCGGCTGGACTTGCGGATAGAGGACCTGGAGCTTAGCGGCACGGTCGGCGTTTGTCGGGTGGGTGCGAAGGAGGGCAAAGCCGGAGCTCGGGGCGATGCGGTCCATGTGGTGCCACAGCTCGCTGGCGATGACCGGAGAGTAGCAGGCACGAGCCATGAGCTCTGCACCGACGACGTCGGCCTCGGTCTCTGCAGCACGCGAGTGCGGGAGCGAGAAGGCAAGCTGGCCGAGCGACGAGGTAAAGTCTGGCGAGATGCCAAAGTAGGCGGCGGTGGCGAGGGCGAGGGCCGAGATGACATACGACCACGAGACGTTTTCAGCGCCGTGGCGGAGGATGACGTGGGCAACTTCGTGGGCAAGGATGGCAGCAAGCGCACCCTCGGGGTCTTTGGTGGTGGAAATGACGTCGATGATGCCGGTGTAGACCACGATCTTGCCGCCGGGAACGACAAAGGCGTTCACGATGGGCTTGTCCACCACAGTTACCTCCCAGTCGATGTTGCGCTTGAGATTGTTTGCCGCGATGATGCGCGAGGCGACTCGAGCAACCATCCGCGTCCGCGGTGCCGACGCCGGGAGGACAAGATTGCCGGCCTCCTTCACCACATCCTTGTGGTACTCGAGGCCCATGGCGAGCTCGCGCTCGGGCGAGACGGCGATGAACCGGGTCCGATGGGTGTACTCGGTCTCCTCCAGATGAGTGAGGATAAAACCGGCACCGAGCAACGGAATGCCCACTAGCGCAGCCGTGACCCACGGCGAGCGCTGCATCTTGCGGGTGAACTGTCGGCCGTGGGAGAAGGAGACCGTCGACATGCCACGGGCTGGCGGCATTGGCCGGGGCGCAGTCGACGGGAGGGCGAGTCGCGAGTAGAGTCCGTGGATGCGGGCAGGGAGACGGGAGAGAAGCGGGCGGAGCATGCCGACGTATGTGGATGTATGGAGGGCTTGGAGTAAGGTACTGTTGGTGGCTGTGGTGGTGTTGGCTGTGGTGGTAGTAGTGATGGGTTTGGTGGCGAACCGGCCAGGTGGCTGACCGACTGGGTGGTTGGCTGGCTGGCTGACTGGGTGTTGGCTGGCTGGCTGACTGGGGTTGGCTGGCTGGCTGACTGGGGTTGGCTGGCTGGCTGACTGGGGTTGGCTGGCAGGCTGACTGGGTGGTTGGCTGGCTGGCAGGCTGACTGGGTGGTTGGCTGGCAGGCTGGCTGACTCGGTGGTGGCAGGCTGACTGACTCGGTGGTTGGCTGGCTGACTGACTGGGCACACCTTTCTTCGGAACTATTGAAGAGGCATGTCGGGCACGTCTGAGACGGCGCAGCTGAAGCAGAATGTTGAGGAGCAGCTGAACCGCCTGCTCAAGCAGCTGGCGGAGATTGACGAGGGCTATGTACGCTGGTGTGCACGATGTGCATGATGTGTGTGTGTGTGCGTGTGTGTGTGTGTGTGCGTGTGTGTGTGTGTGTGTGTGTGTGTGTGTGTGTGTGTGTTGGGGGGGGAGGAGGCGGGGAGGTGACGGCCACACTCACGCGACACGTGATGGTGGTGGGATGGTACGGGTATGCGGTGATGGGCATGGGTGTGCATGGGTGTGCATGTGTGTGTATACATGCATGCATGGGAGAGTAGGAGGATGGCGAGCTGGATGAGGAAGAGTACGATGAGATGCGCGAGGAGACGCTCGAGCAGCTGGCCGAGTTCCAGGAGACGCTGTCGTCGCTGATGGAGGGCGACATGTCGCTGGTGGACGATCTGTCGGCGATGAAGCTTGCTATTCAGGCCGCTGTCTCGCAGGCCTTCCAGACACCCGAGGTCATCGAGTTGTTTGCCAAGAAGCAGCCCGACGCGCTGCGGGCAAAGTACGAGGAGCTGGAGACCCAGCTGCAGCTCGGCAAGCTGACCGAGGCCTCTTTCAACGCCAAGAAGCTGGAGATGCTTGCCGCCATCCTCAACCTCGGCGGCGCCCTCACCGATGGCGAGAAGGCATACCTTCAGAAGAACATGAACGAGACGCTCGCCCAGTTCCAGAACGCCGCCACCAACCTCTCGGCCTCGGCCAACAAGGATCTGCTCTCTGGTGCCGCCTCGGACATTGCTCGCGCCTCGGGCCAGTCGTAAACCCCATGACTCTTACCCATCACCAGCCCTACCGCCGTCCGCCGCCCACCACCCACCGCCCGCTTGCGACGCGCCGCCGCCCGCTTGCTGCACCGCCGCAGCCACAGACTCAACAGACCCAGACCCAGACCCAGACTCAGACCCAGGCCTCAACCTCACTCCCACCCCACTCTCCCGCAAGCCAGCCCAGCCTTGCCCGAGATGGACCTCAACATTGGCATCAAGACCCGTACGCTCCTCCCCCCCTTCTCCTTCCCCCTTCTCCTTCCCCTTCCCCCGCCACCCCTCCTGTGATCCCGCCCTGGTCACCCACTTACTCTGTAAGCACCCGGACGGGGGTATGGAGGACAGCACGCGGGACAGCCACATCTGGGTATGTGCAGAAGAACATGGCTGCGGCTGCCATCCGCAAGAGGAGCTCACATATGCGTCCCATGGCTCGGTCGAGGGCCCCGCCGGATCCAAAGCTCGAAGCCCACCGCAAGCGCCGTGCCGTCGAGGTCAAGGTCTTTGCCCTCCGTCGCGAGATGCGTGCCCGCGGCGAGCCCGAGGCCGAGATCGAGGCTGCTATCGCTCACTTTCGTGCAAAGCTCGCTGCTGAGTTCGCCGAGAAGGAAAAGGCCGCAGTCGAGGCCGAGATCGAGCGTGAGCGCAAGGCAAAGGAGGAGGCCGAGGAGCTGCAGACAGAGGCCGCAGAGCGCGAACGGGTCGCTGCCCTCCGCAAGGCCATCTTTGAAAAGCGCAAGGCCAAGAAGGCTGCAGCGCTGGCCGCAGCTGCCCGCGGCAGCGCTGCTTCAGCCTCGCCGTCCCGCTCACGCTCACGCTCCCGCTCGCGCGAGCGCAACCACAAGACTCCTCCCCACTCCCGCTCCTCTCGCTCGTCACAGCGGAGCCGGCGTTCCCGGCGGCGGCGTCGCTCGCCGTCGTACTCGTACTCGGCATCAGGCTCGGCCTCGGCCTCTTACCCCTACTCGTACTCGGGCTCAGCCTCGGGATCGTACTCGGGCTCGGGCTCGGGCTCGGGCTCTGGCAAGCGCACGCGTTCGCGCAAGAGCAAGGGCAAGGGCAGGAGCATCAAGCGCTCCGCTTCGGCCAAGCGCAGTAGATCAAAGTCCGCCCCTCGTCGTGCGTCTCCGGGCTCGGGCTCGGCGATGCGCACCCGTTCCGGCACCCACTCCGGCAGCCAATCCGGAGAAGCCGGCGAGGTGTCGGCCTCATCTTACTCTGGCTGCTGACTTGTCCAGGCGAGCCTCGCCACACGGCTCGACCACCATCACTCCCCGCGGCTTGTCGTGCAGTAAATGGCTCGTGCCCAGACCAGCTGCACCGCCAGCAGTGGACTGGTCATTGCTGACAGCCGAGCCAATCCGGCTGAGTCTTGCTCGAGCCGTCAGCACGTGTGACCTGGGCACCACCTCACTCTGTCCCCCACCCACCGCCTCTGTCGCCATGTGTACGCCACATCCGCTTCCCCTTCCCCCTTCCCCCATCTTCTCCCCCCTCCCCTGGCACTCCCCTCACCTCCACCCCTCGTCTCTACCCTGCAGCAACTCGTGCCGCCGATTCGGCCCAGCTGGCCGACGAGGTGGCGCTGGCGGCGACAGCTCTGGTCGAGTCCTCGGTCGATGGCACCATCTTTGACTACTCGCCAGAGCTCAAGTTCCTGTGTAAAGTCGTGGAAGATGCGCTTGCTTTTGGCTTGGCGGGCAAGGCCCGGCTCTTTGGCTCCAATCGCCGCCACTTTTGGTACATGCTCGACGAGACCGGACGGAAGGCCGGCGGTGCTCTCAAGGATGCTGCTGTGGCGGCCGCGGGCGAACCGTCAGTCCGGTCGCCTGCTGGAAAAGGTCGAGTGTGGATCCGGAACGCATTGGCCGGCAAGCAGCTCGCCATCTTTCTGCACGCGCTCTGGATCGAGCACCATATGGACATGTACGACTTCTACGACTCATTTGCCCTCGCCGTCAACAGGGACCTTGCCGAGGCCATCCTCGAAGCGCTGGTCCCGCTCGCATCCGTCGACTTTGAACTAGTTGCCAGCAACGTGAGCCTGGATGACTCGTGGGAGCCGCTCGTCGAGGTGCCCAAGTGGCGCCGTCGCGCCGCCACCGTCGACGCCCGCCCGCCGACGCGCCCTGCCCGCGCTGCGCCCGATGAGCCATCCGCCGAGGCAAGCCATCCGCCGCCGCAAACGCCATTCCGTAAGCGCAGCGCGTCCGCGGTCGATCCCGGCGACTGGAAGACCAAGCACGAGCGGCTTCGCGCAAAGATGGACGTGCTCCAGTCGATGCACGCTGCCGACTATGCACACTTGCAGGACCGCTACAAGTCGCTGCAGCGCGACTTTGACGAGGCATGTCTCGAGCTCGCTCAACTGCGACAGGCACTTCGCGACAAGCGCCCCGCCCCGCTGGCTGCATCCGACGTCAGCGGGGAGCGTACTGCCGCCTCCGCTCTCCAGACTGAGCTCGACAACGCCGTCGCTGCCGCTGCTGCCCGCGAGGCCGAGCTGGTGGCGGCGCTCGAGGCAAAGTCCGCCGAGCTTGACGCTGCACGAGCAGCACATGCCGAGCTCGCAGCAAATGACGCCAAGGCGCGAAATAAGAATGAGCAGATGCAGATCGTGCTGCGCGAGACCAAGGCCCAGCTTCAGAAGCTTGCCGAGGACCACCACGCGCTCTCGTCGCTTCACTCGCATCTTGGCACCATTCACCGCAAGACGCTTGCAGAGCTCGCCGAGGCGCAGAGCGCAGGCCCGACGCCCGAGGTTGCAAACCGTCTTGCGGCGCTCGAGTCGCAGCTGGACGACGCTCGGGCCGCGGCTGCCGCCGCCACTGCTGAGCGCGACTCGGCGCATGCGGAGCATGTCGAGCTGATTCTGGCCCACGAGGAGGCGCAGCGAGAGATCGAGGCGCTCAAGCGAGCCGCCGAAGCGGGCACAGCCGCGGCGGCGGCTTCTCGTGCGGCGGCGATGGCACGGGCCGAGGCCGAAAAGACCGCGGCCGCGCGGATTGCTCAGCTGGAGGAGGCGGTGGCTGCGGGTGAAGCCGCTGCAGCGGCTGCTGCCGCAGAACGCGATGCGCTGGTCACCCGGCTCGCCTCGCTTGAAGCCGAGATGCAGTGCGCCGCTGAGGCGTCCCGCTCGGCACTCGAGTTGCAGTCGCAGTCACGAATGGAGGCCGAGGCGCAGGCACGCGAGGCCACAGCCAAACTACAGAAGACAGCATCGGCGCTTGCCGCGTGCGAGGCCAAAGCAAGCACGCGTGCGAGCCAGATTGACGAGCTGCAGCGTGCGCGGTCTGCAGCTGAAGAATCTGCTGCGCAGGCAAGCGAGGAGGCGGCCGTTGCCCACGAAGCGGCTCAGGCGATGACGCAATCGGTCTCGGACCTTGTCACGCTCAACACCGAGCTCGAGGGCCAGGTTAGCATGCTGACGGCACAAGTCGCCGATCTCGAGCAGCGATGGACGGTGGCCGGTAAGAACGAGAAGGAGGCGAGCGCTTGCTGCGGCTGCGGCGATGACTTTACCTTTTTCAACCGCAAGCACCACTGTCGGCGGTGCGGGCTGATCTTCTGCAACGACTGCACCCTCCACCGCGCCACGCTCAAGGCCGCCTGCAAGCCAGTCCGAGTCTGCACTCACTGCCACGCGGCAGTCCGCATCGACACCGGCGACGCGAATGGCGACCCGATTGTCGCCACCGACCTCTCGCCGTCGCCATCGCCACGGGCTCAGCCGTAAACGAGCACCGCTTCGTCAATAGCAGCGAGTCGGCCGAGTGGTGACGGCGACACGCACACGCACACGCACACGTCTCGCAAGGACCATGAGTCAGCGAGTGATAGCAGCGGCCGCAGCAGGCGGGGCAGTGCTTGGTGCAGCTGTGGGTGCGGTAGCCATGTACCTCTCAACCAGGCCAGTGTACGTGACGGTGGTGGGCGCTGGCGACTGAGCAGGCCCTTGCGTGTGTCACCGGGTCGGCTTCGGTCGGTCGCGCTGGGGGGGGGGGGGGGAGGAGGGCGAATGGAAGGCGGCGGCAAACGACTGACGAGCGAGGCATGGGCGCGGGGAGCGACAGGCGGGAAGAAGCGCGGTCCATGGCGCCCGAGGCCAATCCAGATCCGGTGCTGGATGCGTCTGCCGAGCTGGCACGGCGTGTGGAGAGCGGCGAGTTTGAGCGGCTGGAGCCGAACACGGCGCACACGCGCGAGACGCTGCTGTATCCGCTGATCGAAGGCGATGTGTTTGATCGGCAGCGGTGTGTTGATGGGTGGGATACCAAGAACAAGGGCATCGAAGAGACGGTGGCGCTGGTGGCCGGCGTCGGCGGTGTCGGGTCCAACGTGGCCATGGCGCTGGCCCGGATGGGCGTGGGGCGCATTGTGCTCATCGACATGGACACGGTCGACGCGACCAACCTCAATCGGCAGATTCTGTTCACCAAGTACGATGTCGGCAAGCGAAAGGTTGTCGCGGCGGCGGAGAACCTGGAAGCGATGCACGGGCTCGGCAGCCGGATCGAGACGCTCGATCTCGACGTGGTGCGCAACTGGGACAAGGTGGTGGCGGCAGCAGCCGAGGCGACAGTCATCTTCAACTGCATCGACTATGGCGGAGTGGCAGACAAGGCGTTGGCGTCACTGGCGTACGCCGAGGGCATTCCGTACGTCTCGGCGTCGACGTACGGCAACGTGTTCCAGAACGAGTTCTACACGTCGGTGCCGGGCGAGCTCTGCTGGCGCGATGCGTGTGAGGGCAACATGGCGGCGTCGCCGTCGCAGCTGGAGAGCCTGGCGAGCGAGCGCGGCGTGGAGGTCATCGACGCCGAGTCGGGCGCGGCGATTCTTCGCGATCACTTCAAGGTCACCGATCCGCTGGTGAAGGAACTCTTCGCTGGCTGGCTCGCCGACCTCGATGCAGAGGCGCTCTCGCCACGCGACTTTTACACTCTCATCATCCGCGGCAAGTACGACAAGTGGCTCGACACGCAGCTTCACCCGTCGCTCATCCGTAGCCATCAGTCGATCGAGTTCATTCCGGCGGACCCGCACGACACCCGCGGACAGGGCTCGTGGGTTGTGGTCTGCACCGTCGGCACGCTGCTCTCGGTCAATCTCTGGGTGCAGCACATGCTCGGGTACCCGACAATCTCGTCGACGGTGTGCGATCTGCGGCACTTTGACGTTGCCGCCGAGTTTGGCCCGTTCACCAACTTTAATGCCTTTGCGCCTGCGCCGTCGTCGAACCACCCGTGGGCGACGCCAGTCGATGCGCTGATCAAGGGCAAGGAGGCGGAGGAGTAGCTCGCGTGTACAGGCAAGCCCTGGGTGCTTCAGCGCTTGCGCGAGAGCTCGGCAAGAGCCTTGCGCTGGGCAAAAAGTTCTTGGGTAAAGACAACCGAGGCGAGGTAGATGTTGCGCTGGACCTTGGCGGTGAGTGGCGAGTCGGTGTCGAGGGCGGCGACACGCTTGCCGAGCGCCTCGAGCTTGTGGAAGTGCTTGGTGAGCATCTTTTGGAGATGAACAGCGCGTGCCTCCTGGCGTTCTCGAAACTCGCGACGGGCCTGCTGGGCTTCTGCAGAAGCCGAAGGCACAACGTACTTGTCGAGCGCGGCCGTGACCGACTCGTACTCGGGGACGATGTTGTTGATGAGCTTGCGCTCGGCAGCCATGGCGTGGTAGTAGCGCATGTAGGCGAGCGGCGAGGGGACAGCGCTGGCGTCCTCGATCTTGATCTCCAGCCGCGCACGGCGGTAGCGAGCAGTAGCCAGCTGGAAACACGACGAGCACGTCCGAACCTCGCCGTCGGGCACCTCAATGCGCTTATGTGTGGCGCGGAGGATGCCAAAGGGTACGCGGTTCTGGGTGCAGCTCGAGCAGAAGACATTGCCGCACAGTCGGCAGTGGATCTTCCGCGAGAGGAGACTGAATGGGGCTTCGCACGCTCCGCACTGTGTCGCGGCTTTCTCCGGCTTCCAGCGGACCACAGACGCCTCAAACTCGCGGTTGCCGAGAGCCTTGGCCTTGAGTCGCGAGAAGAACGAGCCGCCGCCGCCCGACGATGTGCCCGGCGACGACGACGGGCCTGCACGCGATGGCGAGGCTGAGAGTCGCGATACAGCCAAAGATGAGTCTGCAGCGGCCTGCGGCCCAAGCGCCAGCTTCTCAAGCCGGCGGAGGAGCTTGTTGGTCTCGACAACTCGCTCACGGGCGCGAGCGGTGCGAGCGGCCTTGAACGCGGTTGACCTGTCGCGCATGGTACCTACGACGACATCACCATCTGTCCTCCACACGTAGCAGGCCTCGCAGACAGGGAAGAGCTGGGCAGAGAGTGAGGGTGTGGGT
The DNA here is from genome assembly GCF_000142905.1 of Thecamonas trahens ATCC 50062. Taxonomy (NCBI): domain Eukaryota; order Apusomonadida; family Apusomonadidae; genus Thecamonas; species Thecamonas trahens. Next base: position 362,756 of record NW_013657653.1, read on the forward strand.
ACGGCATCCCGATCTAGGCGACGCTTGCGGGCGACATGCGAGAGGCAGTAGACCAGGCCGCATCGGTAGCAGTGGTTGGGCGTGTGGGTGGTGGAGAACTCGGTCTCGCACCCGGGCTGCATGCACGAGCTCACATGCTCGGACGAGATCCAGTGGCTCGTGTCGATGGCTTCTGCTGCCATGAGTGTGTGTCTGTCTGTGTGTGTGTGTGTGTGTGTGTAGGGGTGCGGAGTGGAGTGCGGTGGTGGTGGTGGTGGTGGTGGTGTTCCGACACGGACAGGTGGCGGTGGTGGTAGTGAGGAGGGGGGTGGTGATGGGGGCGATTGGCTGGTGATGTATGGGAGTTAGATCGGGGAGGTTGTGGGGAAGGAGGAGGGAGAGGGTGTCTGCTGGCTAATCCTCCTTGGGCGTGAGGAGGCCGAGCTCGCGGGCCTCGATGAGGGAGGGGACGTTGTCGAGCTGCAGAGCGAGGGCAACCATGCAGATGGAGCCGATGAGAGTGTGGTAGAGAGCCATGCGCTCGGCGGCGGAGCGGAGAGCATCGAGGTCAGTGATGGCAGTGTTGACGACAGTCTCGCGCAGCGGGTTGACGCCGGCGACAAAGATGCCGAGCGAGATGATGGCCATGGCCAGGCCGGCGAGCGAGGTAAAGTTGCGGAGATCGTAGGCCGACTTGAGGATGGCGAGAGCAGCGAGACCGATTGCCGCCGGAACCATTGCCGCTCCAGGCAGCAGCTTCTGGCTCTCTTGGCGCTGGTGATGGGCATAGTACGACTTGAACTCGGCGAGGTCGTCGGCCGTCTCCCAGTGGAGGTCAAAGGTGAGGTCGATGGCAAGGAGGCCTAGGACGACGGCGAAGGCAATGCCAGCGACATTCATACGCAGGGTCATGGTGGGGTAGGGGGGGGGGGGGGGGGCGTAGGG
>NW_013657653.1:364447-366145 GCF_000142905.1 Thecamonas trahens ATCC 50062
CCCCCCCCCCACACACCCCTCACTCACTCGCCCTCCCTCACTCACCCCTCCCCCCACCTCCCACACAGTGGTGCCACCCACTCCCGATGTGTGATCATGGACACCACAGGCGCTGTACTCGCCCGCTCTGTTGGTGGCTGCACCAACCCCTATGTACGTCCCTCTCCCCCAGTTCCCTCTCCGGCTGTCACACGCACTCGTGGCACTCATCGCACACATTCCACGCATCGCACACATCGCACACATCGCACACATCACGCACATCGCACACACCGCACTCATCGCACACATTCCACTCATCGCACACAATCCACACTCATCGCACACATCGCACACATCGCACACATCGCACACCTTCCACTCATGGCACACATTCCACACTCATCGCACACATCGCACACATCGCACACATCGCACACCTTCCACTCATGGCACACATTCCACTCCTCGCACACATTCCACTCATCGCACACATTCCACTCATCGCACACACCGCTCTCTCTGCTGTTGTGGTATGGCACTCACGCACACGGGATGCAGCTGCTATCACCAGAGGCTGTGGCCGATGAGATCGTGACCATGGTGCGCAAGGCGGTGGACGAGCTCGATGGCGCCCAGCTTCCGATTCCCGCGCTGGGTCTTGCGCTGTCGGGAGGCGAAAAGGGTGAGATGGCCGAGAAGCTGACAGAGGCTGTTCTTGCCCATCCAGAGGGCGGGTGCGGGCTGGTTGGCACACTACTGTGCGTCAACGACACGATGGGCCCGATTGCGGCCGCAACGCCCGAGGCCACCGGGGTGTGTCTCATCTCGGGCACCGGCTCCAACTGCCGGGCGGTGCTGCCGGACGGCTCGCGCTGTGGCGTCGGCGGGTGGGGCCACCTACTTGGCGACGATGGCTCAGCGTACGATCTCGCGTCGACTACGCTCAAGACGCTATTGCGGGCCATGGACGGGTTCATGGTCGAGGACGACCCGCTGGCGGCCATGGACCCGACGCGGGCGACGGCGGTGGTGATCGAGCACTTTGGTCTTGCCGCGCCTGACGACGCCACCCCGGTCCTTGAGGGCCTCTTGCCCATCATGTACTCGAGTTTCGAGAAGGCGCGCATTGCAAGCCTGACGGCCAAGCTCTCGGTCGCAGCCCGCGATGGCGACGAGCTCTGCGCTGCGCTCTTTGCGCGAACCGGCCGACTGCTTGCACGGCACGTGTGCGCGCTTGCGCCGCGTCTGCCGGTATCCATGACCAAAGTCCCCGGTGGGTTGGTCATTGTCGCCACTGGCTCGGTCTTCCAGTCATGGGATCTGCTCTGCGACGCGTTTGTGACGACGCTAACCGGCGGCTCGCCGACGCGTAGTCTGGACGCATTTACGCTTGTCACGCTCTCCGAGACTTCTGCAGTGGGAGCGGCGCGCATGGCCGCCATCAAAGGCGGCATCGAGCTGGCGTACGACCCGTCGCCGTATGTCGACGTGCTGTACAGCCACCCTCCACAGGCGGGCGGCAAGTCATGAGTGCGCGCCGGTCACGCCAGACGCTGCGTCGGACGCCTCCCCGGCCGGCCCGGCCTCGGCCAGCGGGACGTGGAAGACTGTCGGACGCTCGTCCTCGGCAATCCGGCGCAGCCGGCTCGGGAGCGCACCGAGCAATGTCGAGCCGCGGCGCCGGGTTGCCTCGAGCGCAACCGACTCGGAGGCCGA
>NW_013657653.1:366586-384410 GCF_000142905.1 Thecamonas trahens ATCC 50062
GCGGCGACCGCCGCTCGCCCGGTGACCGCGGCGGCGCCTTCCACACCGGCGTCGTCTCGCGGGCGTGGCCGAGCGAGCGGGTGAGCGCCGCTGTCAGCGGCGTCGTCTCGCGCGAGGGATTGCGGTAGGTAAACGACGGGGCGGCCAGCTCGAATCGCCGCTGCGACGGTGGGCCAGGCGAATACGAGTGCGAGCGCGGAGCAAACCGGCCGTGCTGCGGCGTCAGCCGCCGCTTTGCCCGCTCCAGGCTCTCGTCCCGCACATGCGGTGAGTGCGGGCTCAGTGCACTCACGGAGCTCGCTGCCGAGACGCTCGCCCGCCCTGTCGACGCCGATGTCGACGCTGGCGCCGGCCGTGGAAAGCTCTGCCGCAACGGCGGTGGAGTGCGGCTTGAGCTCGCTGCGCCAGCCTCGGCTCTAGCGGCCGTCGATGCATACGACGAGACCCACAGCGAGTTCTCGACGTCTTCCCCGGTGGCCAGCTTGAGATCCAGGATCTCGTTGGCGATCTGCTGTGAGATGAACCGCTTCTCCGACCGAAAGTTGTCGAGATCAATGTCCTTGTTCCGTCTCTTGAGGTCTTTGCGATGAGGATTGAGATGAGCCATGGTGATCTGTTAGCCTAGCCACAGCCGCCCAAGTCGCCCAAGCCCAGCCGTCCAAGTCGCCCAAGCCCAGCCGTCCACCAGCACACCAGCCCAGCCGCACACCAGCCCAGCCGCACACCAGCCCAGCACCAGCACAGCACAAGCACCAGCACAGCACAAGCACCAGACCAACCACACACATACCCATATCAGTCGGTCAGTCCCCTCCCCCTCCCCCTCCCCGTCCCCTCATCCCCCTCCCCCTCCCCTCCCCTCCCCTCCCCCTCCCCCCTCCCCCTTTCTCCGCATGTCGCATTGCGCTCCCCCCCCCTTCAGCCCCACTGCTCCACTGCCCCCCCCCTCCCCCATCCCCATCAACCACACACATACCTAGAACAACACACTGTAGTCGCCCCGGTATTGCGCGTTCTGCGCCTGGTGGGCTAGGTGGGGGCTGGCTAGGGGTGGACGGTGCGGGTGGTCGCCTCGCCGTCAGCACGGGAAAAGAGTCAGGCGTGGTTTGTGTTGGTGAGGTAGATTGGTCGCCTCTTGTGGGGGGAGACGGTGAGACCGGTCGCCACAGTCGGGCTGCTGGCTGCTAGAGGACGGAGAGTGTACTGGAGATCAATTGGATCCAGAACGAGGGGGGGGGGGGGTGGGGGGGGGAGGGGGCTATTAGAGACGCGGGTCATCATCGCGGGTGTGGGCAGCGGTAGGAGCGGGGGCAGGAGGCGCAGGCTCGGGGCGCGAGCCACAGCACCCGCCGCTGTTGGTGGTGGCGGTGGGGTGAGGCGACGGGGCAGACGATGGGGTGGGCGGGAGTGGCGGCTGTGGACGAGTCGACTTGCGCCGCCGCGGGAGGCCAGTCGGCCCGGGGGTGGGGCGGGAGGCGCCAGTCGCCGAGCGCGAGCGATTGAGCAGCGGCCCAGGCGGTGGTGGTGCAGAGAGCCCGCGTCGCGGACGGGTCGCCGCTGGCGCTTCGCCGAGAGCGTCGAGCACATGCGTCCCGACCGAGTGGATCTGGACATTCGGCTGGAACTCGCGGGTGACTGTGGCAACAATCGCTGCGGCGCCCGACGCCTTGAGCGCAACAAGCGTCGGCGGATGGGTGACCAGTCGCTTGAGCGCAAGCAGGCAGTGAAGGAGGAGCGGCGCCACGGTGGGAAAGGCCGCCATCAGTGCCCCGATCCGCTCCGGAACGCCGGCTTCTAGAAGCGCGTCCTGGACCTCGTCCGGGCCCGAAGCAAAGGCCCGGAGCATGGCCGCGAGCTCGACGTTGACTTTTTCCGACCATACCTGCGGCGCGTCGAGGATGCGGACAAGGCCTGGCAGTAAGTCCGGGAGTCCCGTCAGGGCGGGCAGCAGACTGGCATCCGACGCGAGCGCTAGGTTGCGCAGCAGCGCAATAAGCCGTGCCATGCCGGCCGACACGTCGCTGGTGACTTGCGAGACAAAGGCAGTGCGCGCCTGTGCGGCGGCGGGCAGGTCGTCGAGCATCCGGGTGTCCGAGTCCAGCCGCTGGCGGGCCTGGAACTGCACCACGGTGGCGCGTCGGGCGGCGAAGAGGACTGCGAGCGCGTGCGGGAGATCACTGCTGCTCTCGCCGCCGTCACCGCCATTGTCGTCGGTGAGCCGCTCTAGCTCCACGCCGTCGAGCGAGGCGGCAGCGCGCTCGTAGATGCGCATGGCAGCGACAAGCAGGTCAGGTGACGGCAGCGCTACGTAGACCGGAGCGCGGAAGACGTCCGATGAGGTGACGTTGCGTAGGATGCCGACACCTACGGTGAGGATCGGGGTATAAGCCGATGCGCGGGTCGCCGCGCTAGCGAGGGTGGTGAGAATGAGGCCCATGCCGCGCGACATTTCCATAAACATCGACCGCCCGCGCGGCGCCGAGACGAGCTCGAGGATGACGGAGAGCGCCTGGGCGACGATCTGGGCATGGTCGGCGTACTTGTTGAGGAGGCGAAAGAGGAGCTTAAAGGCGGTGGTGTCGGCGAGGAGCACGTTGTAGAGCGGTGGCGAGAGCGCGCACTTGCGTAGGACGCCGAGTCCGTGAAAAACAGCAGCGGGATGTAAAGGCCGATGCCCGACTGCGGCGCGGCCTCGAGCGAGCCGTCGGCAACCGAGGCGAGTCGGAGTATGGTCAGTCGGAGGAGGCCCGAGTTGAGGACAACGACTCGGTTGCGGGCGTTGGCGCAAAAGTCAGCCAGGACCGCGAGCGCGAGCGCGAGCTCGGTTGGCGCCACTGTGTGGTGCTTGAGCATCTGCTTGAGCTTGACCAGCACAACCTTCGACTGCCGGATGTGGGTGACGGCGAGCTCGCCGCGGGTGAAGCGGAGGAGCATGCGGAGGCCGAGCCGGACCACGCCCGGGTTCTGGAAGTGGTTGTGGACGACCCGGACGAGCTCGTCAGTCATGATGAGGACGAGCGCGCGCGAGTGCTCCAGCCCGTACCGCGCCTGCTTGTCAAAGAGTGCGTCAAGCTCGCTGAGCGTGGTGAGCTGAACGTGTGCCGACGCGGATTCGCTGCGGAGCCGGGCAACCGTGGCGCGGGTGTGGGTGAGCAGGGCGTTGAGCGCAATGTCCCGCTCGGCGGCGACGGCGGCGCGGTCCGGATCGAGCGGCGCTTCGAAGACAAGCCGGTCGAGGACAGCATGAAACTGGGCGGCGGTCGGGCGGGCGTGCGGGTTGGCCGACCATCCGGCGCGGACCAGGCTGGCCAGTTCGCCGGGCACCTCGGGCCTCAGCGGCACGACGTTGCCCGGCGACTCGCGGAGGTTGGCCGGTCGCTGGCCGCGGTACGGCTGGCGGAGGTAGCCCGAGAAAGAGGCGTCAAAGGCGAACCAGACCAGGGTGGCAAACGACCACACGTCGGCGGCTGGCGTCCGGGCTCGAGCATTGCCCAGCTCGCCATACTTGAGCAGCTCGGGTGCGCCGTAGAGGCTCGAGACAACGAGCGGTGCGTCGAGCACGTTCATCAGATTGGCCACGCCCGGCTCGGCAAGCAACGCCGTGTAGTCGGTGTCGATGAGCACATTTGATGGCTTAAGGTTGCCGTGCGCCACGCCGGCCGAGTGCAGAAAGGCCAGGCCAGCGGCGGCGTCGCGAAGGACCTTGAGCACTTGAATGACGCCCATGTCACGGAACGACGGTGCGTAGACAAGATCCTCGAGCGAGAGGTGCGAGCGGACCAGCTGCGAGACAAGGATGAGCGACGAAGGGTAGTCCTCAAGCACAACGCCAATGTAAGAGACAACAGACATGTGTGTGGTGGCCGAGACAAGGGCGGTGAGCTGGGTGGTGAGCGCAACAACGCCGTCGCGGCTGACCGTCTGCGAAGCTGCGAGCTCGCCCGATAGTGCGAGTCGTCGCACAAAGACATCGGCCGATAGGTAGCGGGCCGGCTTGGACGCGTTGGTCTCGAGCTGCGACGCCTCTTCGACATCGGTTTCGAGCTCGGGTGGAAAGGTGAGGGCAGACAAAGGAATGAGGTTGAGTTGGGAGGCAGGAATAACGACAACCGGCGAGGTGTCGTCGGTCGAGGCCAGCGACGCGCTAGCGCCACCGAGTGTGAGCGTGACGGTCGCATCTGGGTCGAGGAGTGAGACTGCGTACTCGAGCTGGCCGTCGGCGTTGAGGGTGGCGGTGGTCTGGAGCGCATGCGCGGTGCGGGTGGCCGCCGCGTCCGCGTTTGCGAGTCCCGGCTCGGGCTCGGGCTCGGGCTCGGGCTCGGGCTCGGCGCAAGCGGGATCCGACTCGAGCTGCGGCCGGCTTGGTCCCCCGCCTTCGTCCGACTCTGACTCTCCATCCGGATGCTCGACCGGGAGCAGAACCGTGCCTCCCTCGGCATCGTCATCAGAGTCTGACAAAGCGCGCCGGCCACGGCCCGGGAGCTTGGCCGTCCGCAGCGCGTCGGGGAGGGCGTCAGAGAACGATGGTGCTGCCGTTGAGGCGTTGACCGGCGTGCCTGGGGTCGCGGCGTCGGCAGCGATGCCTGTGAGTGCATCGCGCGGGTCCGCGGCATCATGGACCGAGCGGCGCGACGAGCCGAGTAGCGTGCGGGTACCGGAGACATGGCGCTCGATGGCGGCAACCCACGCCTTGCACCGCTTGACGGTGGGGCGGTGAACGGGAGTTCGCGGCCTGACTCCAGGCGGATGGTGAAGTGCTTCTTGGAGCGCTTGACGGGAAGGACGCGGAGGACGACGCCGACGCGATCGCCACCTAGAAACAGGATGCCGCACTCGACCGAGTACACGTTGGGCGGGAGGACCGCGCGGGGGTCCTTGGGCATGTTCTTGGACTTGGCTAGGATGACCCGAGGCGGGCTGGTGTCGGGCAGGCCGGACCACAGGACGCGGAGCAGGGCAAAGCGGCGCCGTCGGGCAGTGGCGGGTCGAGGATGCCTTCAAAGTCGTCATGGATGAGGTCGGCTGGTGTAGCGCCGGTGCTGGTCTTGGCCGCCACCGGGACGCCGAGCGCAAGGCCGCGAGCAACCAGCGGGCGTGAGCCGATGGCTACGGCAGCGTGGAGGAGCGTCGCAGACGCAGCGTCGGTTAGCGACGCCAGCGTCACCTGGTCGTCACCTGGCCACGCGTTGAGGATAAGCTGGAGCGTGAAAAGGTCGTGATGAGTGATGGCTTCGGTGAAGCGGACCATGCGAAGAATGTCCTCGAGAGCGGCCACAATGTCCGGAAACCGCGGGCGGGCAGCTGGCTCGCGCTCGAGGCAGGCAGCGACAAGGTCGACAAGGGGCGCCGGCCAGGCGCTGCTGTCGATGCGTGGCAGTGTGGCGTACTCGTTGTCGCGGCCGTTTGGCCAGGCGCGGATGCCGGTGATGACCTCGTGTGCCACGACCCCAAAGGAAAAGACGTCTGCCGGGGGATCCTGCTCGCGGCCGGCGAGGACCTCGGGCGCCATGTATGCGCGGGTTCCGCCGGTAACGGCGTTGTGCTCGTCGTGAGGCAGCGCAAAAGCCGAGAGGCCAAAGTCGGCAATCTTAGCCGTCTGGGTGGCTGCCTCGATGAGGATGTTGTCGGGCTTGAGATCGCGGTGCAGCATGCCGCGAGCGTGCAAGTACGCCATGCCGCGGGCAACGTCGAGCAGCGCATTCACCCGCGCCGAGTCGGAAGCAAACCGTTCCGCAGGATGCGGCGAGAACATCTTTGTCTTGAGTGGGCCTCCATCAACATACTCCATAACAATGGCAAGGTCGGGCAGATCGAGCGCCGCCGCCACAAAGCCTGTGCAGTTTGGATGAGCCGAGACCTGGGAAATGGCCGCCACCTCTGCCACAAACGCCCTTGCCGTCGCCAGCTGAGCCTCATCATCGCCATCGCCATCGCCATCGCCATCGCCGTCCCCTGCTCTGCTTCTTCTGTGGAAGGTCTTGACCGCCACCGGTCTGTCCATGTATCGCCCACGGTGGACTGCGCCAAAGGCCCCGGAGCCGAGCTGCTTGTCCAGCCGGACCTCACGGAGGGAGACGGTGAGGAACGGCGAGGTGGAGGGAGGCCGTATGGAGAGCGACATGGGGGTGGGGGTGGGGGGTGGGGGGTGGGGGGGTGGGTGGGGGAGTGGGGGAAGTGGGGGTGGTGAGGTGGTGCCAATGAGTGGCGATTGCGGTGGCTGTGGCGGGTGAGTGACCGGCGGTAAAGGGGGGGGGGGGGGGGGGGTGGATGTGTTGCGATCAAAGTGATGGTAGTGGTGAGGGTGGCAGTGGTGAGGGTGGTAGTGGTGAGGGTGGTGGTAGGTAGTGGTAGGTAGTGGTGGGTAGTGGTAGGTAGTGGTGGGTGGTGGTGGACGGGATCTGGCTGCCACCATGCCCATCTGCGCTACCTTGTTCGCGCGCGCATGCATGCTTACATGGTGTGCACAGGCACGAGCATGGAGTTGAGCATGGAGTTGAGCATGGGTAGCGATGTGGAGGTGGAGAGGGTTGTATCGTTATAGGGGCGCCGATGGACGCGATGATCGTGCTTTGGGGTGTATGAGACGGCAGCTGAGGCAAAGTCTTTGCGCGACGATTGATCTGGAGTTTTCCAGACCGACAGGGAAAAGGAACTGCACGAGGCATGCAGAAGCTCCCTGAAGCGACTGGGCACTGCTGGGCACTGCTGGGCAGTTTATAGTTGCGATGATGAGAGCGTCGCTTGCGCGGGAGCGGGCGCAGACCGATCTGCGTGCATGTGGGCGAGCGATGGGCTGGTGACAAGAGCGAGTGGAGCGATTAGGAGTAAAGCGGAACGGCGCCGCGCGAGAGCGAGCGCATCGGCATGTGCGGCGGAGGCGGCTGGCGGTCGGCGAGGCGGCCGTCAAGCGCAGTGAGCGGGCGGTAGTTGGCAAGGCTCGAGCGCTCGGCATACGGTTCGAGTGGGACAAAGTGTCGCGGGCGCTGGTCCTGGACCTGGCGGACGACCCGGCGCGGATGCGGCGGTGCCCAAGCGGCGGATGGGCCCGGAGCGTGCGGCGGGTGGAGCCAGCCGGGCGACGGCGAGCGCGAGCCGGAGCGCGAACGATCGCGCCCGCGTGAGTGGCGGCGGGCATCGACAGGCGCGCCGGGCGTGTACGGTGACGGCGAGGGGAAGCGGTAGCGGAGCGGTGAGGCCGGGCGAGAGGCGCGCGACTCGCCCTTGCGCGAGCTCTTCAGCGAGCGTGCACGCTTAGATGAGGCAGGCGGCAGGAGGTCGGTGGGAGGCGGGAGGCGGCCGATGCGGGAGCGGGAGCGGGAGCGCGACCGTTCACGTTCCTGCTCGCGATCGCGCGAGCGTGAGCGAGCACGGTGATGGCCGGTTGGCTTGTGGGTATGGCGGCGGCGGCGGCGGCGGCGACGGGTGGTCGATGTCTGCGAGCGCGGGTGGCTGCTGCGCGAGGCGGCCGGCGGCGGCGGCGGGGCCTGGGCCTCCTTGAGGAATGCCTTGACGGTCGGGTCGAGCTCGGGCTCGGCCGAGGGTGCGCGGTGCGAGAGCGAGAGCGGGCGGATGGCGAGATGCGAGTCCGAGTCCTCTGAGGCCGTGAGGGTCTCGACGTCGGCGACCTTGGAATTGTGCTTGGCGACGACGGCGTCCCACTTTGCGCGGACCGGGTCAAAGTAGGGATGGGCGAGCGCGTCAGCGGCGGTGAAGCGGTGCTCGGGATCGTAGACGAGGATGGAAGAGAGGAGGTCGATGGCGTCCGGGACGGCGAGGTGGCGGTTGCCCGACGAGGCAAGCTTGGAGAAGCGGCGTCGCGTGGGCTTGATGCCGGGCTCGTAGGCAATGAGAGCCGCGGGCGAGTACTTTTCGTCGTTGTCAAAGCCGTAGCGGGCGCGGAACTTGCGGTAGTCGTGCATGCCGAGGAACTTGACGATGACGGCCAGCTGGGCGACGTTTGCAGCGTCGCGGTCTTCGTAGTGGCGGGCGTGGAAGAGCGGGTAGCGGGCAAAGAGGAGCGAGCCCATGACACAGCCAAAGGCCCACATATCGACGGCGTAGTCGTAGTACTTGTAGTGGTGGAACATTTCTGGCGCACGGTAGGGCCGGGTGCCGGGCCACTTGCGGAACTTGCGGCCACGGATGTAAAAGGCGCCAAAACCCCAGTCGATGAGCCGGAACATTGACGTCGCCGGGTTGTACAGGATGTTGCGGGCTTTGACGTCGCGGTGGATGATGCCGCGCGAGTGGGTGTAGTCGAGAGCGAGTAGGGCCTGGTAGAGGTAGGAGCGCGCGTCGAGGTCGTCAAAGGTCTTGAACGAGTGGCGGTAGTCAGGGTTCTCCACATAGTCAAAGACGAGGGCCTTGACCTTGCGGACCGGGTCGACAAACGTGTCGCGGAGGTCGATGATGTGGTAGCCCTTGCGGAGGAGGCGGAGCATGCGGATTTCGTTCTTGACCAAGTACGGGTTCTCCTTCTCGGGCTTGATAGTCTTGATGACCAGTCTCTTCCCGGTCTCGCGGTCCTTGGCAAGGTACACGTCGCCAAAGCCGCCAGACCCGACCTTCTTGTCCCACAGGATCTTGTACCGCGACGACGACGACCACCGCAGCTGGTAGCCCGGAATGTCGTAGCGGGAGCGATTGCTGGCAAACTCGTCGTTGACGTGGGCATAGACTTGGGCGGTGTGACTCGGCGGCAGTTGCTCGCTCAGCTGAGAGAAGACCGACTCGGAGGACTCGGGCATCGTCGACGACGTGTCGGACGAGACCGTTACTGACGAGAGCGATGAAAGCAAGTTGGACGAGTCCAGCTCGGACGCCAGCTTTGAGACCAGCGACGTTGCCAGCTCAGATTCCAGCGGCGATGATGCTGACGACTCAGACGATTCCGACCGAAGTCCGCGCCCGGTCTTTCCGGCTCTCCGAGGCACAACTGCCAGCGACGACGACGACGATGATGGCGACGACGACGACGATGACGAGACAAGCGGCGTGGGAAGCGAGGAGGGCGACGAGCGCTTGCGTCGCCTACGCCGTCTGCGCCGCTTTGTGTGCGACCGCACTTGCGTCACCGACTCGGGCGAGGGCGAGCGAAACGAGTCCATGTGAGACGACGACGACGTTCTCTTCCGCGACTTTGACGGCTTTGCCGACTTTGACGGCTTTGCCAACTTGGCATGTTTGGCCGACTTGACCGACTTGGCGCCCTTCCTTCGTCTCGGCTTGGCAGAGCCCTTGTGGGCAAGGAGGTGAGTGGTGGTGGTGGGCCGGAGCGTTCAGGGGGTAGAGGGGAGGGGGGGGGGGCTATGGGGAAGAGCATGCGTACTGCCATGATAGAGTGGCAGTGGTGGTGGTGGTGGTGGTGGTGGTGGTGGTGGTGGTGGGTGGAGTGGGTGGAGTGGGTGCGGGGTGTACTCTGGCGTGGCAGGCAGTCGTCGGCGAGCGAGTGGCCGGCAAGCGAGTGGTTGGCCGGCTGGTGCCAAGTCGGTGGTTGGCGCCAAGTCGGCGAGGTGGGCGGGCGCGCGCGCGCCAAGTCGGCCAGGTTGCGTTCGGGCTTGGGGTAGGGCTTGGGTTTTGGGCTTGGGCTTGGGCTTGGGCTTGGTCTTGGGCTTGGTCTTGGGCTCGGGACCACAGCTCTACGTTCTGTGGCCACACCGTTTATGCGTCGACTGGGAGGTTCTGTGGTTGTACGCCTGCCGCTGGCGGTGGTGATGGCTGTGGGCGTGCTGGGCGTGACAGGGGTGGCGGCGGTGACCCTGGCCAGTTGGCGGTGGCGGCGGGAGGATGAGGCGGATGGGGACGGTGGGACGACAAAGAAGAAGGCGGCGGCGGATGGAAGCGTGGCACGTCAGGAAAGATCGGCTGGAGCGACGGCGGCGTATGGCTTTGTGGCGGATGCGGATGTGAGCAATGGGAGTCTTGCGCCCATGGCGCTTGCGGCCGAGTCCGAGGCTGCGCAAAAGGCGCTGATGGAGGCGGAGGGATGGGTGAGGGATGAGCCAGTGTGGGCGGGGTGGGTGGAGCAAGGCGGATCAGTGTGTGCGGCGGCGGCGGTGGCGGGCGCGTGGAACGCTGCCCACGGCCAGAGCCTTGTGGCTCACTTGGGCAAGCCGGCGCACGGTCTCGCACTGTGCACCCGCGACGTGCTTGACGTGTACGAGGCCATGCTTGGGAAGAAGGGCGGGAGCAAGCTCTACCGCAACAAGGCCAACACCAAGGCAAAGATGTCGACGTGGTGCATCGGCAACGACAAGATTATCCGGGCGGTCAAGTCCGCGCACACCAAGGTCCGCAACGGGAACACCCACCTGCGGACGACGGCGCGGACGTACATCAACACCAAAGAGCTCGACAAGACCGGAGAGGCACCGGAGCGCAATCATGCAGCATGGGAGGCAGTCAAGACCGCGCTGGCGACGCCGCGAGTCGTGCTCCTCTTCCACACCAAGAATCACTACTGCCTCATCTCGGCCTGGCGCGAGGTCCGCGACGATGAGTCTGGTACGCTCCGCCGCCAGCTCATGTTTGCGCCCAAGGGCCAGCGCCCGGACCGGGTCATCGACTGGGACGACGTCGTCCGCATCATCACCCACTACAAGACGTACAAAATACTGCGCATCGAGGGCTACTCGGTGACCGACCCGGCCATGGCCATGTCGGACGACGCGCTGCCGCCGTCGTCCGAGGCCGGTGATGTGCCGGTGGTGTGGATGGGAGCTGACGGTGAGGCCGCAAAGTAGAGCTGCTTTAAAGCGCGGCCGCTACAAGAGCGGCGCCAGCACGTCGTCGTCGGAAGAGAGACCGAGATCAAGGCTTGCGAGCGCAGGAGCCGGCGAGGCGTGCTGAGGAGAGGCCTGAGGAGAGTCGCTGCCCTCGGCACCGCCTGCGGCGCCGGTGTCGACAGGAACATCGTGTTGAGCGCCGGGCGCGTCGTCAGCGCCGGCATCACGAGCAACATCGGCGTCATACTCGGCTTCAGACTCGGCGTCAGACTCGGAGGGTGGCGAGAGCGCGCCGCGGCAGGTCGGGCATTCGGCCTTGCGAGCGACCCACTCGGCGATGCAGTCTGCGTGGAAGACGTGCGAGCAGGGCAGGCGGCGCGAGGGCTCGCCGTCGACCAGATCCTCGAGGCAGATGACACAGGTGTCGGGCGCGTCAGCAGTGAGCGGGAGTTCGTAGGGGCTCGCGGGCGCCAGCGCTTCCAGGGCGCGGACGGAGAGGGTGGGCGGGCCAGAGGCGTCAGCGTCAGCAGCGGCGGCGCGCTGGGCCTGGATGGAGCGGTCGAGGGCGGCGAGGGTGTAGGAGACAGCCATGATCCAGAGAGCAAAGCTGACGACAAAGAGCGGGACGCCAATCCAGAGCGGAATAAACGCGGCGCGAAGTGAGTACGCGGCCGGATGCCGGAGCTTGTAGGCGACAGTGGCGATGAGGGCGACCCAGGTGGCGAGGATGTCGACAATGACAAACGAGAGGAGGCGGCCGATGGCCGGCGACGACTGGAGAAGGAACGTGATCGACGCGCCGGTGACTGCGCGGTCCGACGTGTCGAGGCCGACCGAGAGCAGCTGAAAGAGAAGGGCGTGGATGATGCGGCGCCACTGGAGCGGCCAGATGACAAGCAGTGTCACCGGGATGTAGGCGAGGGCGAGCGCCGGGGCGGCCCAGGCGAGGTGCGAGGCGCCGTCGACCCGCAGCGCAACAAGAAGCGATGCAACCCAGGCAAAGAGAGCCATGGCCGCCGACGTTGCCGAGACCAGGTTCCATCCCGAGTAGTAGCGGTACGAGTACGAGGTTGCGGCAGCAGTGGCGATGGCGGCCGGGAGCGCCAGCAGCAGCACGAGCGAGGCAGAGACCGCGCCCGAGACACGGACGAGGACGCCGAGCTCAGCCAAAAAGCAGCAGCAAAAGCCAGCGCATGCATCGCCGTCAGATCAGAGCGGAAGACGCCTCTGATGCGAATGCCTCGGCAGGTGCACATGCAGGTCATGGCGAGCGCCGGGAGGAAGACAGTAGGCCAGGGCCACGAGAGCAAGCCATCGACCTTGAGAGCAAGCAGGAGCGGGAAGAGGAGGAGCGAGAGGGTGATGACACCCAGGACGAGGACACCAGCACACAGATACAAACAGGCCACCGTGAGAAGGACGCCAGGAGGAATGCCTTCGCCACGCGCCGCCCGGACCACTTCGGGCCGTCGCCGCCGCCGTCGTTGCCCCGGTTGACCGGTGGGTGCAAGCATGGGTGAAGGGTATGAATATGTGTGTGTATGTGTGTGTGTGTGGGTGGGGGATAGTGGTGGTGGTGGTGGGTGAGGTGTGTGTGTGTGTGTGTGTGTGTGTGTGTGGTGTTGTTCGGGCGGAAGGAGGTAGGGTGCGAACCGAAGGCGACCGTGGTGCGGGTGGTGTGGTTGTCGTCGCGCGGGGAAGCTGGTGTGAAACTATGGGACGATGGATGGATGATCGGGTATGGGCTGCAGCAGCTGCTCGATCATGGTGTGTGTGTGGCTAGTTGGATAGCTAGCAGTGTGGTAGGTGTGCAGGTGGATTGGGTGGCGTTCATTGCATGGGCCGGAGGGTGCGGGCGGCGGGCGAGGTGGGCGAGCAATGGGTCGGGTGGTGAGCACCGGATGGGGTGCCTGGCGTATGGCTTGGCGGCGGGATGGCCGAAGGAGAGGACGCCGGTGACATCGAGCTCTCCCAAAGCGAGAGGATAAAGCGGTGGACTGCGTGAGAGGCATAAAAGGTGCGGATGGTGGCAAAGACGTCAAAGGCGTGGGCGGCGCCCGGGAGGACAATGAGCGGACACGGTTTTCCGGTGACCTGGGCGTAGCGAGCAGCAAAGAGTTCGGAGAACGGAAGCTCGACAAGGTTGTCGCTGTCGCCGTGAATGAGAAGGCCTGGCGGCGCTGCTGCGGTGATCTGGCAGTACGGCGAGGCGAGGTCCCACAGCTCGGGCGCGTCGGCCTTGGAGACCCGCATGAGGGTGTACTTGCAGAAGAGGTAGAAGCCCTTGTTGATGAGGCCAGAGGCGTTGGAGACATCAAGGACGCCGTAGTACGAGACAAAGCCCTGAACGCGCAGGTCATAGCCCTCAAAGCCAGGCTGCAGGTCCTTGCGGTGCGGAGTGAGGGCGAGCTCTGCGGCCAGGTGGCCGCCAGCCGAGCCGCCGATGACGACCACAAAGTCTGGGTCGCCACCGTGGCCCGCGATGTTGTCCTTGATCCAGCGGAGAGCGCGCTTGACGTCGATGAGCTGGGCTGGGAAGGCGAGGCCGTCGTGGAGAGTGGGCGCTGAGTGCATGGCGTAGTTGGCGTTGACGGCGACAAAGCCGGCGAGCGCCAGGCTCGAGCACAGCGTCGCGCCGTGGATGTCCTTGGAGCCCGAGTGCCAGCCCCCGCCGTGGACATAGAGGACAACCGGGCGTGGGGCGTTTGCCGCGACGGCCGGATCGAGGACGGCCGCCGGATGCGGGGCGCTGGCCGCGGTGTAGACATCGAGCTTCTTGTACGGCTTGTATCGCGGCGGGGTGTTGCGGACTTCGTCGAGGGTTGCGTAGTGGATGTTGCGCACGACGTCGACACCCGAGGCGACAAGCGGGAACGGCAGAGCGGCATAGGTCAGGAGCTTGGCTGAGAGCAGCGACGGCGTCGGCAGTGCGGCGCGTACGCTCGGCGAGCTCGCCTCCGAGCACCGATCAACCGCCCGCTTGGCATACGACGAGAGAACAACACATCGCAGCAGCGCAGCAGCCACAAAACCGTGAGCTACCAGCCCTATTCGTCCAAGCCCGGTTGCCGTCAGCGGCGAGTAGAGCCAGAGCGCCCAGCCGATGAGCGCGTGGAGAGCAGCGAGGTGCGGGGCGAGCTCCGAGACAGCGAGGGCGACCCGAAAGGCGAGGAAGACCCATTTGCCATGGAGAGGGGGGTGGTAGGTGACTGCCAGTGCACCTGTCCACATGCAGAGGTAGCCCCAATGGAGCCATGGCCAGGCTGAGTCCATGAGGGCGTGGGGTGTGGATTTTGGGGGGGGGGACGGGAGGGGGGGGGGGAGGGGGGTGGGGAGAGGGGTGATCGAGATCGGTCGTTATGGTGATGAGGATGTTGATGGGGGGATGTTGATGTTGATGGGGTTACTGATGGGGATGGGGATGGGGGTGGTGATGGGGGTGATGAGGGATGGGGATGGGGGGATGTGGATGGGGACGGTGATGGGGTGATGGGGATGGGGGGGATGGCGATGGCGATGGGCTGGGCATGGTGGTGGTGATGGGCATGGTGATGGTGATGGTGATGGGGGGGGGGGATGGCGATGGCGATGGGCAGGGCATGGTGGTGGTGATGGTGATGATGGTGACGATGATGGATTGCATGGTGATGGTGGTGGTTCTACGCATCCTCTGTCCACGCAGCATTGCCATTGCCGCCGCCTCCAATCGCCCACCCGATCCCGACCGATCCCGGCCGTCGCTCCCTCGCTCTCCTCTCGTCCCCCCCCCCCCCCCCCCCCCACCGCCCACGCGCACACGCCCACCCTCACCACCCCACCCCCTCACCCACTCTTCCACCCCATCCCATCTTCTCACCCATCTACCCATCTCTGTGCGGTGTCACATTCTCCGGCATCATCATGGCAACCAACCCGTTCTACGCGTCAGCTGACCGCAGCCCGGACGAGGGACACGGCGGTGCCGAGCTGGACATCGATGCCTGTCCGGTGATGGGAAAGAAGCAGCGTGAAGAGCAGAGTGGTGGCAAGGGAGGAGCGACAACCACGGCAGAGGGTCAAGTCGGAAAGCCGCAGGTAGCTGCTGGTGGCGATGGGGGCTCGGGCAAGATCTGCCCGGTGACCGGCGCCGAGCTGGAGGCCGATGCCGAGGAGATCTCGCGGGCCGAGACGGTGACCGAAGGCCTCCGCAAGGCACCGTGGCCGCCGTCGCCCGACGATGAGGGCCCGTTCCTCACCGATACAGACGAGGCGCCTGCCGGGCTCTCCAACGTCGCTGTGGCGTCGACCATCCCGCGCGGCGACGGCGACGACGATCCGACGTGGACCTTCCCCTCGCCGGCACGGTTCTACAATGCCATGCGCCGCAAAGGCTGGGAGCCGTCCGAGGATGACATGGCTGCGGTTGTCTCCATCCACAACTCGATGAACGAGCTGACCTGGAGGCGGGTACTCGAGTACGAGCGCCTGCACGTGGCCGAGTGCTGCGAGCCCAAGCTCAAACGGTTCTTCCGGGTCTTTGGCTCGGACGACGACTGGTCGCCTAAAGCCCGTCTCAACGCCCTCATTGGCTACAAGAAGCCCTTTGACCGCCATGACTGGATCGTCGACCGCTGCGGAACCGAGGTCCGCTACATCATCGACTTTTACCCCGGCCGTCCGCTGCCCGGCACCAATCTCCCGGCCATCTACCTCGACGTCCGGCCTGCCCTTGACACCCCCTCGGCCCTCTTTGACCGTCTCCGCATGATGGCGTTCTCGTTCTTCCCCTCTCTTGCTCCAGACGCCACCCCGAGCTCAGGCCCAAGTCCCACGCCGTGATCCCCCCTCCCCCTCCCTCCTCCTCCTCCCGCCACCCGCCACCCCACCGCCCCACCATCCCGCTACCCCCGCCACTGCATAACACCGATCTGATCCCCTAATACCCTCTCTTGATCCCATCTCCCCCCCCTCCACCCCCCCCTCCCCTCCCACCACCAACGCGCCACACCCGTCTCGAGCAATGGCTGCTGGCACACTCGAGCGGGCTGTACAACGGCTTGCGGCCAACTACGAAGAAGTGCTGGCCGCCAGCGAGTTGCACTACATCTCGGCGGCTCCGCTCGAGTCGGACATGCTGGTGTGGCACGGCAACGTGGTGGCGGCGGACGGACCGTACGCCGGCATTGTTCTCCATCTCGTTCTCTCCTTCTCCACCGACTTTCCTGCATCGCCGCCGCGCATCAACCTCGCCACCTACGTCCTCCATCCCAATGTTGTCGATGACTACGTCTGTGCCGACTTTCTCCGCCTCTCGGACAAAGCCTACTCTGGCTGGTCCTCCGGCTACTCGGTCTTCACCATCCTCATGCAGCTGCAGTCGTTCCTCACCGATGGCGTCCGCATTGCTGTCGCTGACAAGTCTTCCGACGATGTCGGTCCGTCGGGCGGCACCGTCTCCTTTGCCGTCTCCAAGAGCCAGCTGCGCCGGATGCGGGAGGAAGCCGCTGCACATACTTGCCTCTCGTGCGGCCACGCGCCCGGCGCGCCGCATCCACCCATCCCCGCCCTGGGCGGCAACTTGGCCGCAAGTGCAGGGTCGGACCTTGCGCAGCGGCTGCTCTCGTCGGATTTGCATCGGCTCCGGCTCAACTCGCGGTGTTTCTTCTCCAAGGCCACCTACCGCGACGCGGTGCTCGGCTACGGAGTCTCAGTCGAGTACTACTCCAAGGCTTCGCGCCGGCGCGGCCGGAGGCGCTCGCCCATCAAGCGCATCCACACCGAGCTCGACATTTTGTCGTGGGCCGCGTTCTCGGCCGATGGCGTCCGCACGACGCCGGTGACCAAGCGGGCGTTTTCCCACTTTATGCCGATGTATATCAACAGCGACCACGGCGGACGGGCGTACGACATTGTGCGGACGTCGATGGCGCGGATGTGCAAACCACGGCCCGAACACATACCGGCGTTCCAGCCGCCGATGGCGCTCGACGTCTTGCCGGCGCTGATGGACACCACCGTGGTCAGCGTCATGTCGAGTGACGAGGTCATGTCGTGGCGCCGGCTCGAGGGCTACTGTATCTTTCACCGGTGGATGATCTACTTTGCGGCCGAGTACCCCGAGCTGAGCGAGGCGGCGTCGAAGCTCATTGCCGCCTTTAAGCTCAAGCCAGAGTCGCGGACCAAGGCAGTTGTTCCGTCGCTCGGCTACTTCATTCCGCTCCTCACCATCACCGACCACGCCTTTGACGACATCCGCGAAGAGTATGTCGGCGAGTCACTGGTTCGCAACGTCTTCTGGGCCGTCTCCAAGTACCCGCAGCTGGCGTACGCTGATGATCACGACGCCCGCGGCGAGCCCTTTGACCGCCTCGCCCTCACCTTTGACGCCAACGCCGTCTCGCTCCGTCACCTCTGCTTCCACGTCTACTTTTCCAAGACCTTTGCGTCGTCGGTCGACCGCGCCGCTACCGCCCGCGACTACGATGCCCTCCTCGGCCGCCCGCCCGAGGGCGCCCGCGAAGCGTTGCGCCTCGAGTGCGAGCGCATTCGCGCCATTCCCGACTTTGAGTCGCTCTTTGCCCACATCGGCTTTCCGCTCTCCCGAAACGAGATCCACGACTGGCTCCTCCTCGCCCTTCACGAGTCGCTTGATCGCGACTACCATCGTGCGCCACGCCCACGTCCCTCGGCCAACAGCCTCTCCCCTAGGTCGCCCGCGTCCGCACAAGCCTCGCGCGCTGACGGCTCCAGCGACTGGCGCCGCCGCGATCGTCCGTCCCAGCCCAAGTCTGGGCGCAAGCGGCGGCGTCGACCGCGGTCTCTCGCCCGCGGCTCTGCTCCAGCCACCACCACTGCTACTGCTACTGCTACTGCTACCGCCACCTCCACTCTCGCTCCTCACGATTTTGCGTCTCTCCCTGCTCCGCTCGGCTCTCGATCGGCATCCAGCCCAGGATCCGAGTCGGACACCGGCACCAGCAGCGGCTTTGCTACCGCGCCCTACGAGTTTGATGCCTCTGTCAACGGCAGCAGCTCGACCGATGGCGACTTTTACTCTTGCGAGTAAGTCTCCTGTTGCGCAGCATGTCAAATGCCCCCCCCCCCAAAATGTCATGTTTTCC
>NW_013657653.1:384840-422324 GCF_000142905.1 Thecamonas trahens ATCC 50062
CCTCGCCCCCACGCCGACCGACCCCTCCCCCCTCCCCCCCTCCCCCCCGGCTCCACTACCACACCCAACTCCCCACCTCGTCAACCCCCCTTACACCGTCTCCTCATAGAACAAGGAGGCGACGTCGACCATCACACCTTCGGTGCACCCCATTGCTCCGCCCAGCATTTCGCCCACGCTCACAGAAATGGCGGAGGTGGCGGCCGACCCGGGAACGACAGCTGCAGCCGGGGCTGGAGGCGAGGCCGGAGCCGGAGGAGCTGCAGGTCATGGAGGTGTGGGAGGACATGGCGAAGCTGAGGCGCTGACAGGATCAGGGGGGCTGTTCCGGAGAGGAACGAGCCGGGAACGGACAGTGACGGCGACGCAGCCGTTGCGGTTTCTCATCACCGCAGTGGGCCTCTCGCCGTCGCCGACCGTCTTCAACAGGGCGTACCAGGGACTGGTGCTGGCAGCGCTGCTGGCAGCGCCCATTCTGCTCTTTGTCATTGGCCTCAACAAGTACGAGTCGCGGCTGACCGAGTCGACCCTGGTCGGCGCCGCCATCCTTGCCCTCATCCCGGTCATCTCGCACCTGATGGTCATGCCGTATCTGGCACGCAACTACATTGCCGACGAGGTCCACGTCTGCCTCGCGGCCGACCCGAGCGCTCGGAAGAAGATCATGGCGCTCGGGACGGCGCACGCGTGGGGCGGGCTGGTCATCGGCACCACGTTTGCGGTTCTCTGGCAGGTCAACCTCTTCCGGGCGTTGAAGGACGGGCGCGACTGGGCGCGTGACTCGTCGGGTCTCAAGACGCTTTTCGTGCTACAGGCAGTGGCGGTCTCTGTCTCAGTGGCCTCGTTCACCATGGCGCTTGTGCTGTATTCGCTGGTCTGCAACATCATCCGCATGCAGGCCGGCACGTTTTCCACAGGCATCAAGTCCGGCAAGTACGCCAACGAGGCCATTGTCTACGGCCACCACCACATCAAGACCTCGGTGGCGGTGACGAACCAGATGTTCTCGCGGTGGATTTTCCCGGCCATTGTCGTCACCCTTTTCTCCATCTCGTTCCAGACCGTCGGCTACTTTCACCAGGACAAGCACAGCAGCCAGTACAACGGTGCGTACTATATCATCGTCCCGGCCTTCCTGCTGGTCTTCCTCATTGTTGTCGCGTCTACCGTGACCGGCAAGATCGACCGGCTCAAGTACAACGTCGGCGCGCTCCTCTCGTCTGACTATACCCGGGCCGGAACGCTTAGCCATGTTCTCGCCTACCTTCAGAACGTCGACGACTCGTTCAAGATCTTTGGCGTTGCCATCACCTCGAGCCTTTCCCACCTCATCGTCTTTGCCGCCATCGCCTCGGTCGGCGCCTTTGTGTGGGAGGGCATCCACTAGCAGCCCGCTCACCTGCTCGCCTTAAACCATGCCCCTTGCACAGCACGACTGTGGGGGCAGCCGTGCTTGGCCGAGCTGACAACGAACGCCGGCAGCTGGCACACTCGTCACCAGACGATGGCGGCAACCGCGGCGACGGCAGCAGGCGATGAGCACCGTAGTGAAACATCACTTTCTTCCATGTCTGGCGAGGAGATCATGGCTCTGCGCAAGTGGATTGCCTTTGTAGGCGTGGTCAACTTTGACTTGGAACTTGGTCAGTGTACGTGGGCCTTTGGCCGTGGGTGTTGCCCATTGGGCGCGGAGAGGGTGACATGGGGAGAGAGAGAGAGAGAGTGGGCGGGCGAGGAGAGTGCAGCAGCTAGGCGGGGGAGGAAGGGGCGAGGAAATCAGATGCAGGCAACGGGAGAAGGTAGTAGGGAGCGGGGCGGTTACTCATGGAGTGTGGCGCTGCATGGGAACACTTGGGTGGGGCGGTGTGGACGGTAGCGCTCGAGTTCACCCTGCCAGCAGTGGAACTGTCAGAGAACGATTCGCACAATCTTTGTTTTCTCTCGTTTCCCGACTCGAATGCGCGGATGGGCGCGACGGTGTACACGTTCCGGGCGCGACGGACGAGTAGAGATGCCAAGGGCTTTGATGTGGATGCAGCAAGCGGCGGATGCGATACAGAGAAGGAGGCGAGAGCGAGGATGAGGCGGAAGAGGGTACGGCATCGCAGTGCCGAAATGCTGCCGCTGGTGGACGAGAGCTACTGGTATGGCTTTGTTTACTTTCGGCAGGAGAAAGACGCGAGCATCAAGCGCGGATACTTGCAAAAGTCTGTGGTGATTGTGACGTCGGCGCCGCTGGTGGCGCTGTACACGAGGATGGTGCGGATCATGGGCAAGTTGTACTTTGAGCACGGGGCGCCGGTGCTAGAGACGGCGTGCCACTCGATTGCGTCATGGCCGCCGCCGAGCGCTGGGGCCACACTTGAGCTTCCGTTTATGGGCGAGGTGCTGCTTGCGCATGTGGCGCGCGACCTTCGGCCGCCGAGCGCGGAGGCACTACTTGCGGCGCTACCCGAGGCGAGCGCGGCGCGGCTTGTTGGCGCACGGCGCGGGATGGGCGCGGCGCCCGAGGTGCTTGTCGGCTCTGTTGCCGACCTCTCGCTCTATCATGTCTTCTTTCCGCTCCTCTCGTCACTGTGGCTTCTGTGGGAGCTTGTACTGCTAGGCGAGCCGCTGCTCGTGGAGGCGGACTCGCCGGACGTGTGCTCAAAGGCTGTGCTCAGCCTGGTCTCGCTCATTGCGCCGCTCGAGTACGCCGGCGACTTTCGGCCGTTTTTCACCATCCATGACTCGGACTTTGGTATGTTTACGGCCGAGCCCGAGGAGGCAGGCAGGCTGCCTGCGGTCATCCTCGGCGTGACAAATCCGTTCTTCCGCAAGACGCTCTCGTCATGGCCACATGTTGTGAGCGTTGAGTGCACAGTGACGACTGGAAAGGGGGCACGGGCGCGGGCCAAGGCCAAGGCCAAGGCGCGGGCCAAGGCGCGGGCTAAGGCGCGGGCCAAGGGCGGCGGGCCCGACTACCTCACGACCGGGGCCGAGGCCTCGGGCTCGGGCTCGGGCTCGCTCTCGCCGCTACCGTCACCGCGGTCGGACGGCGGGAAGCGAAGCTCGGGAGTGGTGACGGGCTACAAGAGCATCGTGCCTGCAGACAAGGCGCTGATCAAGAGGATAGTGACCGACAAGACGCCGACGGGCGAGTCTGCAGCAGAGCACACGGCAGCGCTGCGGACACACTTTGCGGACTTGACCAACGCGTTCCTCATTCCGCTGGAGCGGTACTTTGCGTCGCTTCTCCCTCTGGCGCGGACCATCACGGCATTTGACGCCCCACCCAAGTGTCGGCCGTTCTCGGTCAAGGACTTCTTCGACTCGCTCAACTCGACGTCGAGCTCCTCGTCGGGAGGCTTCACGCCGACCGGCTCGTCGTCGGGCACCGGGGCGTTTGAAGAAGCACTTGGCCCACCGCCGGTCATTGCAACGTCGAAGAAGATCCAGTGGACCGAGCTTTACGCGGCGTTTTTGCTTCGCCCAACTTTGGCGGATGGTATCGGTCGCGGCGGCGCGAGGCACGGGCACGGATCCGCGATCTCTACCTGGCTGCGCTGTACGATGCAGACATTCCGGCGTGGATCCATGCCAAGGACGAGGTGGTGGTGGTGGACCTCCTGCTCCGGCTCCGGCGTCAGCTGGCCAAGCACCCGAACGACCCGCCGCGGATCCGGCAGCGGATTGCGGAACACATCCAAGTCATTGTCTCGTTCCTTCCCGCTGATCTCCAGACCTCACTCTCGGTCAATGCCTCCCTCGAGCCTGCGGCTGGCGAGGCTGAGCGAGGGTCGACCGACGACGACGACCACGACGGCGTCGATGACGACGACGGCGATGACGACGGTGTGTGCTAGAGCTGAGGTATGGCAATGTTGAAAATCTACTGGCCGTCAGCATACTGCGAGGTACAGATAAAAAGGGATAGGTGGTCCTCGACCGCCGGACAGCCCGTGCTTCGAGGCTCGCCGGCGCGATGGCGGGTGGACCAGGGCAGGGACAGGAGTTGCCACTTGACTGACCGACTGCGAGAATGTCGTCGTCGTCATACTCGGGGAGTGGCAGCAGTGAGGGCTCGGATGATGGCCGTGGGGTGTTCTGGGAGTGGTATGTGCTTATGTGCTTGTGTGTGTGTGTGTGTTTGGTTGGGTGTGGGTCAGAGGGGGGGTGGGAGAGGAGGAGGTGACTGACAGGCAGACGGGTTGGACGGTTTGCGGAACAATGGGGGATGGGGATGGGGGATGGGGTCGTGGATGGGGATGGGGATGGGGATGGGATCGGGACTGGTCGTGACTGTGGCTGTGGACGTGGATGTATGCGTTGGCGTGATCTGGGCTGGTGGCGGGGGTGCGGGGCTGGACGGCGGCATGTTGAGAGAGCATAGGCTCGGCGACAACGGCCAGTTCCAGGCGTACGTGGACAAGACATCGAGAAAGATCGAAAAGGCGTATGCCAAGTTTGTCAAGAGCGGGGCTAAGGGCGCAGGCAAGAACGGAGGCAAGGGTAAGGGTAAGGGCAAGGTGGACAAGACGGCACAGGTGGCTGTGACGACGCCGGTCGGCAAGTACACCATCGACTTTAACGATATGACCCAGACCGGGACAAAGTCAAAGGGCACACGCCCAGTTCGTAGATCGACACCGGAGGGCCGGGCTCGGGCCCGTCGGGCGCCGCCTGTGGCTGTTCGCGGGCGTAGGCGCGGGCGCGGGAGGCCAATGCTCCCGATCCAGCCTCGCATTGATCCACACTTTTACAACGGCCCAAGAAGGGCGTGTGGCAGTGGGAGGATCCTGTCGGGTCGGGCAAGTACACCTCGTTCAAGTCTAAAGTTTCGAGCACGATCGAGTCGGCGTACCAGGCGTTTCTTCGCGCCGGGTCCGGGTCCGGCTCGAGCTCGAGCTCGAGCTCGAGCTCGTCAGGCAGCGGCAAGGCTGCATTCACCATCAAGGGCACCAAGTACGGCCTCGACTTTAAGCACATGGTCCAGTACCGGGTTGGCGATAAGGGTAAGCAGAGGTCGATTCGGCGGCTGCGGTCCGGAGCCAAGATCCCACCGCCGCCACCCAGCCCGCCGCCCTTTAGCAGCGGCGGCAGCTCGTTGGGCTCGATCGGCGGCGTCCGGGTGCGTGGCTCGGCGGTACCCGACCCGCCCAAGTTCTACACCGGGCCACGGGCGTCGTACTGGGGCTGGGAGGACCCGGTCGGCTCGGCAAAGTACACGCCGTTCACGGTCAAGCAAAACGCGCTCATTGAGGGCGGATACCAAAAGTGGGTCGCGGCCGAGGCAGCCAAGAAGAACGCCAAGAAGAAGCCAAAGAAGGTCAAGGTCATCATCAAGGCTGGTGGCAAGCGGTACGGCATCTCGTTCAAGGAGATGGTCCAGAGCCAAGTCTCGGATCCGACCAAGAAGCGTGCAGTCCGGCGGCTCCGCGGCGCGCATCCGGACCTGCGGTCGGCATCCGACTCGTCGGCCAGCTCGTCGCGGTCGTACTCGTCGTCGGACGCCGGCACGCCATACTCGTGCACCTGAGGAGAATTGAACATCGGGGCAGCGTATTCATTGGTCTGCAGCAGGGGGGGCGGCAGCGTCGGCGGCCTCGTCGGCAGCTTTGTCGGTGGCGGCGGCCGGAGCGGCGGCGGAGCGGGCCTGAAGGGCACGGCAGAGGTTCTCGAGCGTGGAAACCTTGCGCTTGTACTCCTCGATGTCCTTGGAGAGCTCAAGGGCCTTGATGGTGGCCTTGAGCTCAGCCTCCTTGATCTTCTGGTTCTCACGGGTGGCCTTGTTGAGCGCCTTGACGTTGGCCTTGTGCTCGGTCTGGTACTGCTTGAGCAGGTTGTTCGACTGGGTGACGACGGTGGAAAGCTCGTTGAAGCGCGACTCGTACAGCTCGAGCTGCTTGGCCTGCTGAGCCTCGACCTTTTCAAGGACGACGTACTTTTGCATGACCTCCATGAAGCGGGCCTGGGCCATCTTGGCCTCCTCCTGGGCCTGTGCGACCTTGACGTTTGCGAGCTCGAGCTCGATGGCGGCGGCCTTGGCCTCGTTGGCGTACTGCTCCTCGCGGACCTCGTACTTGTGCATAAAGGCAAGGAGCTTGCGCTTGACAAACTGCGACTCCTTGAAGCGGGCCTCGGTCGACGCAGCCTCGTCTTCGATCTTCTTGGTGATGTCCTCGAAGATCTCGTTGTACTTGGACTTCATCTCGGCCGAGGCAGCATCGGAGGCCTCGGCGCGGGCCCGCTCCTCGGCGACGCGGTCCTGCAGCCGCTTGCTCAGCTCCTCTAGCGTGCTCTGGACCTTCTTGGTCGCCGTCAGCTCCTGCAGCGTCGCCAGACGGGCCCGCTTCTCCACCGACAACTCAGCCTGAGCCTGCTCCAGCTCGAGCTCAAGCTTGCGCACCGACGCGGCCTCGTTTCCGAGTGCAGTCTTGTACGCCTCGGCAAGCTCAGCATCGCTTGCGGACTTACCCGCAGAGCTCTTGGCCTCCTTGTGGACGCGCTTGACGTATTGCCCTGGAGCGCAGGGGAGAGCGTGAGTGTGAGAAAGAGCGCGAAAAACTACCGTATGAACGGTTCCCGCCAAAATAGGTATGTGGCGACGAGGGAGGGTATGTGGGAGGTGTAATGCGGCGACGTACGGACAGCAGCGTTCAGCTTCTTCTCGGCTGCAGCTTGCTGCTCAAGTTGCGCAAGCTTGTTGGCCACCAAGTTGGCCGTTGTGTTCTCGGACGACATGCGGCGGGGAGGTGGGAAGAGGGGTGGGCGGGGGCGGTGGTGCAGAGGGGGCGAGGGGAGGGGGGGGGGGGGTGAGAGGCAGGCAGGGGAGAGGGAAAGGGTGATGTGTGTGTTGGTGGTGGGCCAAGGGAATGGAGGTGGGATGGAGTGGGTGAGTGGGTGGGTAGTGGTGGAGATCCATCGATCCGACCTGATCTGTGTCGTGGTGGTAGTGGTGGTGGTGGTGGTGGTGGTGGTGGTGGTCATCGGTCGTTAGGCGATGAGGGGCGTGGCGGTGGGAAGAGGGAGGGGACTGCGGGTGAGGGGAAGGGGAGGAGAGGACATTGCTCTCGAGGTGGTAGGCATGTCGGTACTCAGCGTAGAAGAGTTTGGCTTGCTCCAGACAGAGCTCATTAACGCTAAACAGGCTGCGCACGAGGCCGAGGAGGGTCGGAGTCATGCCGAGGCTCAGCTGGCTGCGCTCCGCAAGGAGGTCAAGACGATGACCAAGGACCTTGGCAAGGCGCAGAGTACGTGAGTTGGGACAGGAGGAGCGAGGACGGAGAAGGAAATCTGTGCCGAGGGGGTATGTATCACATGACTTATGATTGGTGTGAGAGTGTGTAGAGGTCATCGCCAAGTCTAAGGACAAGAAGAAAGTCAAGGCGCTGGTGGAGGAGGTGGAGGAGATGAAGGCTGAGATGCGACAGGCAGAGGCAGAGTACGAGACACGGCATCAGGCCATGGCAGAATCGATGCGGAGTGTGTTTATGGAAACGATGCGCTGAAGAAGCAGCTGGCCAGTGCTGGTGTGGAGGCTGTGGATGGACAGAGCCATGCCGATCACAATGCCGAACTAGAGAGGCTGCGATCGGCGCTAGCGGCAGCAGATGAGGCGGCAGCAGCGGCTGCCAGGCGAGTGGAGGAACTCAACGAGGGCAATGTTGCCACGCAAGAGATCCTCGCCGCCAAGATGGAGCAGCTGATGGAGTACGAGCAGCGAGTGCAGGACCTCGAGACACAGCTTGCCGCATCACCCGCACCTGCAGCAGCGCCAGCAGCCAAGGCCGATGACGATGACGATGGTGAGCTGATGCTCGTAGGCTTGGATGGAAACGCTCGAGCGGACGATGAATCGATGGCGAGGCTTCAGGTTGAGGTCAAGCAGGCGAAGGCCGAAAGCACTGATCTAGCGGCGTCGCTGGAAAAGGCACAGGCTGAGATGGGGCAGCTACTGGCTGAGATGGAGCAGGTGAAGGCTGAGAACGCCGATCTGATGGCGTCGCTGGAAAAGGCACAGGCTGAGGTGGAGCAGGCAAATAGCGATGTTGGCGACGGCGTCGCAAAGCTGCAGGCCGAGCTGGACGCGGCAAGAGTTGAGGTTGAAGGTGTATCGGCCAATCTGCAGGCCGAGCTCGAGCAAGCTAAGGCTGAGAATGCCGATCTGAAGGCTGAGAATGCCGATCTGATGGCTTCGCTGGAAAAGGCCCAGGCTGAGGTGGAGCAGGCAAAGTGCGATGCTGGCGACGGCGTCGCAAAGCTGCAGGCCGAGCTGGACGCAGCGAGAGTTGAGGTTGAAAATGCATCGGCATCGCTTGTCAACATGCAGGCCGAGATGGAACAGGCGAAGGCCGAGAACGCTGATCTGATGGCGTCGCTGGAAAAGGCCCAGGCTGAGGTGGAGCAGGCAAAGTGCGATGCTGGCGACCGCGTCACAAGGCTGCAGGCCGAGCTGGAGGCCGCGAGAATTGAGGTCGAAGATGTAACGGCCAATCTGCAGGCCGAGCTCGAGCAAGCCAAGGCTGAGAATACCGATTTGATGGCGTCGCTGGAAAAGTCAAATGTCACAGTGGAAGAGACCAAGGCCAAGGCTAACGAGATGGAGAATGCGGTGGCTGATGCTACCGCTAGCACAGCTGCACTGGAGACGAGCAAGGTGGAGCTTGAAGGTCAATTCGCAGCGCTGCGCACCGAGTGCGAGGCGACAGCGGCTGCACTTCGGGATGCGGAAGAGGCACGCGACGTCCTCGCAGAGCGTGTGGGTGAGCTGGAGAAGCAGCGCGACGCGTCCGATACTGACAAGTCGCACGCGCTTAGCGCAGTCGAGGCGCAGCGAGAGGAGTTCCGTGCTGCGCTCAGTGCTGTTACAAAGGACCGTGATCGTCTGCAGGCTTCTATTGCCGAGCTGGATACTAAGGTGACTGCGTCTGAAGCAGCAGTTGTTGACATGACCAAGCAAGTCGAGTTGCTGACCGGCGAGATGGAGGCCGCCAAGTCTTCTGCCGCCAACACCGAGGCCGAGCTCAAGGCACAGCTCGAGACTGAGAAGGAGGCAACTGCCGTCGCGGTTAACAAGGCCGAGAACATGCAGTCGCAGCTGGAGACCGCCCAGACTGCCGCGGCCGACACCGAGGCCGAGATCGAGGCCCTCAAGACACAGCTCGAGACTGAGAAGGAGGCAACTGCCGTCGCGGTTAACAAGGCCGAGAACATGCAGTCGCAGCTGGAGACCGCCCAGACTGCCGCGGCCGACACCGAGGCCGAGATCGAGGCCCTCAAGACACAGCTCGAGACTGAGAAGGAGGCAACTGCCGTCGCGGTTAACAAGGCCGAGAACATGCAGTCGCAGCTGGAGACCGCCCAGACTGCCGCGGCCGGCACCGAGGCCGAGATCGAGGCCCTCAGACACAGCTCGAGACTGAGACAGGCGCAGCGTGTCAACTAAAGCAGCGCGACGCGTCCGATACTGACAAGTCGCACGCGCTTAGCGCAGTCGAGGCGCAGCGAGAGGAGTTCCGTGCTGCGCTCAGTGCTGTTACAAAGGACCGTGATCGTCTGCAGGCTTCTATTGCCGAGCTGGATACTAAGGTGACTGCGTCTGAAGCAGCAGTTGTTGACATGACCAAGCAAGTCGAGTTGCTGACCGGCGAGATGGAGGCCGCCAAGTCTTCTGCCGCCAACACCGAGGCCGAGCTCAAGGCACAGCTCGAGACTGAGAAGGAGGCAACTGCCGTCGCGGTTAACAAGGCCGAGAACATGCAGTCGCAGCTGGAGACCGCCCAGACTGCCGCGGCCGACACCGAGGCCGAGATCGAGGCCCTCAAGACACAGCTCGAGACTGAGAAGGAGGCAACTGCCGTCGCGGTTAACAAGGCCGAGAACATGCAGTCGCAGCTGGAGACCGCCCAGACTGCCGCGGCCGACACCGAGGCCGAGATCGAGGCCCTCAAGACACAGCTCGAGACTGAGAAGGAGGCAACTGCCGTCGCGGTTAACAAGGCCGAGAACATGCAGTCGCAGCTGGAGACCGCCCAGACTGCCGCGGCCGGCACCGAGGCCGAGATCGAGGCCCTCAAGACACAGCTCGAGACTGAGAAGGAGGCAACTGCCACAGCGGCGGCCAAGATAGAGGCCCTTCAGTCGCAGCTGGAGACCGCCCAGAGTGCCGCGGCCGACACCGAGGCCGAGATCGAGGCCCTCAAGACACAGCTCGAGACTGAGAAGGAGGCAACTGCCACAACGACAGCCAAGATCGAGTCCCTTCAGTCGCAGCTGGAGACCGCCCAGAGTGCCGCGGCCGACACCGAGGCCGAGATCGAGGCCCTCAAGACACAGCTCGAGACTGAGAAGGAGGCAACTGCCGTCGCGGTTAACAAGGCCGAGAACATGCAGTCGCAGCTGGAGACCGCCCAGACTGCCGCGGCCGACACCGAGGCCGAGATCGAGGCCCTCAAGACACAGCTCGAGACTGAGAAGGAGGCAACTGCCGTCGCGGTTAACAAGGCCGAGAACATGCAGTCGCAGCTGGAGACCGCCCAGACTGCCGCGGCCGACACCGAGGCCGAGATCGAGGCCCTCAAGACACAGCTCGAGACTGAGAAGGAGGCAACTGCCACAACGACAGCCAAGATCGAGTCCCTCCAGTCACAACTGGAGACCGCCCAGACTGCCGCGGCCGACACCTCCGGCGAGGCCCAGGATCTCCGTTCCCAGTTGGAAGCCGCCAAGTCAACTGCCGCCAGTACCGTTGCCGAGCTGCAGTCAAAGCTCGAGGAAGCCGAGGTCAAGATCGCCGGCACGTCGACCGCGTTCGAGTCTCTGTCGCATACCAAGGCCAGCCTCGCTGACGAGCTGGCGGCGACGCGCAAGAACCTCGACGCCCTCACTGCTGTCAACGAAACGATGGCAAGCAAGGTGGAGACGCTCACTTTAGAGCTGGACTCCAAGACAAGTGCTCTTGCCGCATCTTCAGCCTCGCACGACGCCACCGCAACCGAGCTCGCCGCACTCCGCAAAGAGCACGCTGGCCTCGAAAGCCGCCTTGAAGAGGTCATCTCCTCGCGGCAACGTATTGAGGACGCCCTTGCGGCCACTACCACGGATGCGGGTCAGGCGCAGTCCTTGCTCAAGGGCCAACTCGATGACGTTCTTGCGGAGCGCGACGAGCTTCGCGCTCAGGTTGTGGCTGCACAGGCCGAGTGCGAGAGGCTGCAGGGCGAGCTCAATGCTGCTGTGACGGCTGGCGATGCTGCCACTTGCTCACTCGCCACTGCCACCTCTGAGCTGGCCAACGTGTCCACTCGCGCTGACCGGCTTACTGTTGAGCTTGCTGATGCCAATGCCCAGCTTGCCGAGGCAACAGCGCACGCCGACAGTCTAACTGCTTCTCTGGAGACTGTTTCAGCAGCCTGTGACGAGCTGGCTGCCGCCCACGATGCGCTGCAATCCTCGTCGACCAAGACTGCCGAGTTGCTCGCAGCTGCACAGACCGAGCTCGACACGCTTCGCTCTCTCGCACCCGCACTCGAGGCCGCCTCTGCTCGCTGCGACGAGCTGGAGGCCGCGAACAACAGGCTTGCTGCCGACCTTGACAGCGCCAGGGCCGATCTTCATACATCAACGTCTCTGTCCGAGACGATGTCGGCCGAGCTGGAGGAGGCCAAGGCACAGCTGGCGACTGCGTCCGAGGCAGCCGAGCTGGTCGACGCGCTCAAGCGCGAGGTGGCTGACACCAAGGCTAAGGCCAAGATCGATGCTCGCAAGTCGCAAAACCTCATCAAGGATCTTCAAAGCCAGCTGAAGAGTGCAAATCCGGCGGCGGCATCGGCAGCGTCGGCTGTCGGAATCTCGGTCGAGGCACTGCAGGAGGAGAACACCAAGCTCCTCGACCGCATCGCCGCGCTCCAGACTGCCGGCTGGAAGCTCGAGGAGCAGCTCGACGATGCCAAGCGAGCACTTGCGGCGGCTCGACAAGCGCAGCCGGCCCCTGCCGCGGCCTCGTCTGGCTCCAAGATGAAGTCGCTGCTCAACCGAGTCAAGGCTGTCGCGTCGACGCCATCGCCCGACGTCGAGGCGCTCAACTCGGCGCTATCGCAAGCCCACGAGCGCAACGCCATCCTTGAGGAGCAGATCGCGGCCATGGCTCACAAGCTCGAGCGGGTCCGCAAGCGAGAGGAGCGTCGCAAGAAGCTCCATCAGGCATACGCCGAGCCGTAGCATGTCGGTACAGAGGTAAATGAAGATCAGCTACCAAGTATCCGCAGTTGTTGACTGCGGGCCGCGGGACGGAGTGAGGGCGAGCGGGAGCGTAGCTCATTTGTCTCGAACACTCGTCAACATGGCAGCGAACAACACGAAGCACAAGCTGGTCATCCTCGGCGCCGGCTTTGGCGGCCTTACCGCGGCACGGGCAGTGGAGGAAGCCAGCGAGGAGGACGCAGCTCTGCTGGAGGCGGTCCTCGTCTCTGCGCCAGGCCCTGCTGTTGTGGGCGCCTTTGCGCCCATGGTCCTCAAGGGCAAGGTCAAGGCTGAGCAAGTGACGCGGACGGTGGCACCAGGCGGACTCAATCTTTCTCGGGTGGCACTGGTTCCGGACGTGGTGCAGAGCATCGATACCGAGAACAAGGTTGTGCGGACCAAGGCCGGTGAGATCAGTTACGATGATCTGGTTGTCTCTCTGGGTGTCGAGTACTACGACGCTGTGCCTGGCCTCAACGATGCCGCCTTCAACTTGTGCGACACCGCCGACATGGTTGCGCTCCGTGGAGCCCTGCTCCGTGCCGAGAGCGGGACGGTAGTGGTGGCGGTTGGGAGTCTGCCGTACAAGTGCCCGCCGCTGCCGTATGAAGCTGCGTTTGCCGTTGATGCCGTGCTGCGCGAGGCCGGCAAGCGCGACGCGTTCCGTGTGGTGGTGACGACGCCGATGGCCCAGGCTGTCCCGCCCTTTGCTCCGCATGTTTTCCAGGACATGATGGCTGCCAAGGGCATCGAGTTCAAGACCAAGGCACAGCCGTCTGCTGTGGACGCCGTCAACAAGACGGTGACCTTTGACGACGGCGAGAGCCTCGAGTACACGCTCCTGGCGGCGACGCTGCCGCAGCGTGCCCCTGCGGTTGTGCGTGAGGCGATGCCAATCGACGACCCGCGTGGCTTTGTGGTGGTCGACCCCAAGAGCCTGCGGACGAGCGTGCCGCACGTTTACGTCATCGGAGACTCGGCGACGGTCAAGGTCAACTTTGCCAAGGCCGGGCTCAAGGTCCAGCCCAAGGCCGGCAAGTTTGCCATGGTCCAAGCCAAGACGGCAGTGCAAGCGGTGCTCGCCGACGCACGCGCAGCTGCAGCAGGCGAGTCGACGTCGTGGGACGCACCTGTGGTGTCGGTCACCGAGGGCGGGCAGTGCAACGTGGCTGCCGTCGACGGCGCAGGGCTGACCATTACTATGGACTTTTACGACAACGCCGACAAGCCCAAGGTCGGCATCAGCGAGCCGGACACTCAGCAACTGGCTGACAAGCTGCAATGGCTTCGCGATCTCGATGCTGAATGGTTCGGAGTCACCGAGCCGTCGTACTGACATGACACCCTTCGCAGGCTAGAGCGACGACGAGTAGCCCGAGAGGTCGACACCAGCCTCAACGGCCATAGTGACAAAGCCCTTGAACTCGACGCGATCGAGCTCGCCGTTGCCGTCAGTGTCGATCTGGGCAAAGAACTCGTTGAACTCGTCCTCGGTAAATCGCGGAACCGAGGCCTTGTCGCACACGCGGTCGGCAGCCATGCGCGTCTGCTCCTTCGACAGCTTGCCGGACTTGTCAGTGTCGTACTTGCGGAACGCGGCCTTGGTCACGCGCTTGAGCTCGGCCTCGTCGTCGAGCAGGTTCTTGCGGTTCTGTGCAATCTCGGACGAGTCGGACGTGAGCGACGGCGGCGGAGTGGTGTGACCCTTGCGCGAGCCCTTGCCCCCGCGACCGCGGCCGCGCGACTTTGAGCGCGAGCGCGAGCGCGAGCCGCGGCTGGACTTGGGCTCGTGGCGGCCCTTGCGCGAGTGCCGGCCAGTCTCACGAGCGTGGCGTCCGCCGCGCCCGCTGCCCTTGCGCGAGTTGCGCCCGCGGCGGCCAGAAATGGCACCAGAGGTACGCGCGCCGCGGCGGCCGCGGCTGCGTCCTGACTCCGAGTCGTACTCCGAGTCGTACTCGGAGGAATCGTCACGGCGATCACGCGCCCGCCTACGGGAGCGCATGAAGCAGAACACGAGAGTGAAGCCAATGATGCCGAAAACAATGACGGAAATGACAGCTCCCGAGATGGCACCAACATTGATGTCGCTGCCTTGGCATGTCTCGACCGTGCCGGAGCAGGACGCCGTCGACGTGACGCAGCGACCGGATGATCTGCAGAACTGGCAATCAGATTTGGTGCATTCTTCGCACGTCGCAAGCTCACCAGTACGCGAGCATGCCAGTGCCATGCTCACTGCAGGTTGTCACAGCCAGAGTATTGGAGCAGCAGCGGGAGGAGGGCGTGGCCCGATCCGTCGGCGACAGGTTATCGAGGAGGTTGGGGCAGCAGGCGATAGCCATGTTCACAGCCATCGTATGATCCACCGCATGACAGCATGACGGCGTGACAGCATGACAGCACGACAGCATGGCAGCACGTGACAAGTAGCATCAGTTCCCATCAAGTGAGTGTGGTCATGGGTGTGGTGGCGGGAGGCGGGAGGTGGGGAAGGTGGGAGACGGAAGGCGGAAGGCGGGAGAGGGGGGGGGTGACACAGGTAAGTACCGTACACAGCATGGTGCATACAATGGCGACATACGCCAGAGTCTTGGTCGACATGGGTTGTGTGCGAGAAGTGTGGTGTTGGTGGTGCTGGTGGTGCTGGTGGTACTGGTGGTGGGCAAGTGGCGTTGTCGGCGTGGGCTGACTCATACTGAGAACCGTCGCGGAAAAGCCATCCGATTGTTCGGGACGATGGAGGTCCGTGCGGGCGACACCGCGTGATAATGCGAATGGATATGCTTTAGAGGCCATGCTATGCCAGTGTCGACTTGCGATACTGACATCGCGGCAATCATGGCAAACTGGCAGAGCGAGGACGACGTGTAGTCTGAGATGTCGACGCCAGCCTCGTTGGCCATGGCGACAAAGTGCCGAAAATAGGCAGGCACGAAAGAAATGCAGAGGGTTTTCAGAGAACGGCGGAAAGGCCAGGCGCGAGGCTGCCGATAGCTGTACAGGCACTGCGCGCAGCCGATAGCAGTGCATGCTAGGCCACCGTCGGATCCGAGGCTGCCGGAGTGTCACTGGTGGTTGCCGATGGCGGCTTGAACTTGGTCCACAGCGGATACCGGGTCAGCCAGGTGGCAAACTGCGGAACGACGGAGCACTGATTGAGGATGTACGCTTCGTTGGCAGAAGTGCGAGGCGGGCCGGAAACTGGGATGGGGTGGACTGGGACTCGCGGCTCGACGCGGAGAAAGAACGGCATCGAGACGCGATCAGCCGACGCGGCGCACGACTCGACGCGATGGAGCGACGCCGCGAGTGTACCGTTGGTCAGCCACGCACCGTAGTAGCCCGGGAAGACGACAGCATAGCGAGCGTGATCTGCTGCGGGCGGATGCAGCGCCTCGACATTGGCCCACCGTCCTGTTGCGCGGTCGACGACCTGCAGCTCGGCAACGGCAGATACCGGCGCGACGGTGAGCAGCGTCGAGTCGCCGTGCTCGATGCAGCGGGCGTCGCCACGGGTAAAGGCAAACATCTCCGGGTCCCACAGGTCGTCGTCAGACGAGCCATCTTCGGCACGCTCGTTGTCAAACGGCACGCCTTGGTAGTACTTCAGAAGCCGCAGGGTGGTGCGGAAGCCATAGACCTCGTCGACAACCGGTGGGACGTGGACGAGAGCGTCGAGTCGGTCTTCGTCGAGGCCGGTAGCAGAGCCGACGCCACCGAGGCACTCGCGCGCAAGAGCCTTGAGGCGCGTCAGTGCGCCCTCGATTGTCTCGCGAAAGTCAGTGCCAAGCGACCGCGGCCACGGATCGCGCTGGACGCCAAGCACGTCCGACTCGTCCGAGTCCGAGCCGGAGCTCGAGACCGAGCCGGCGCTCGACGAGGCAAAGTCGGAGCCGTCGAGCTCGACAAACCGCTCCTGGACATTATACACTTCGCGGCCGCGGTTGATGAACCCGTAGCCTTCGATCATCTCGTCGCGGGCACACTTGAACTTTTCCCTCAGTGGGAGGCTGAAGAAGGCGTCGGCAGCAGCGGCAGCGTTGCGCATGACGTCGGCAAACTCGTCATCGAGCTCGATGAGTGCAAATCCCCTCGCCATCATGGCGTCCAGCACACGTTGCTCCCATCCTGCGACCCCATGCGTTATCGAAGAGCGCACAGCGGCATCCTGGCGTGCTCCAGGAAGGACGATCCTCAGCGCAAGGTCGACGCCGCTGCGGCCGCAAGGAGCGGGCCGAGTCGCTGCGGCTATGCTCTCGGCGTAACGACCCAGTAGCGAGAGCGGATAGACAATGGGGTAGGCCACCTTGTCTGTAAAGCCAGCGATGGAAGATCCGCTGTCTACCCCGTCGATCATGCCTAGCAGCAGCTCTTCTAGTGCTGCGTCGAGAATGTTGTCGTCGGCGGCAGACTCGGCTGCTTCGGCGATGACCGACATGGGTACCACAAGTGTAGCGTCTGCGGGGGTGGAGACCGACGTGGCGACGTATGCGAGGGAGAAGGTGATAGTGGCCATGGTCCCTGAGGGGGTGAAGTGGTACAGGGGAGAGACCAGAGGCTCCTCGGCGTGGGTGTGAGAGGCCACGGTACATGAGGGCCATCCGCCTGCCTACGCGCGGGCATTCGCCAGGGCATGCATGGTCGAGCTCGGCAGACGATACCAAGCAACGTACGCCACGCACACTCCCATGCACCATACTTGACCACGATCTACAACCGATGGATACTGTTCGACGATGATCCCCCCCCCCCGCCACCCCCTCTTGCATGCTAGCATGCGGGATCCTGCCCATGGCCTTTGTGGCATCCGTCCTCAGTCCGCCATCACATCCACCACACCACAAGTGCAACCACCTTGGCCATTACCTCTTACTCTCCTTATATCATCCGATCCCCCCCCCCCCCTCTCCCGCTGCGGTGTGCGGTATGTATCGCTCAGATCTCGGCCGGCTCACCACACATGCTCTCCCACCGACAGCTATAGACACAGCCACACAGCCGCACACCACCACTCTACCACCAACGTCGGCCATGCATGGGGAGAACAGTCGACTCTCAACGTCGTGGGTGACGACAACACAGTGCGTGCTGTTCTTCTACCTCGCCTCGTCGGCCATCACGCTGTACAACAAGTACCTGCTGTCGTATGCTGGCGTGCCCTTCCCGCTCACTATGCTCCTCTTCCATCAGGCGGGGGTGTATGGCTTTGCAAGGGCCTTCTCCACTATTACCAAGAGAGAATGGCCTCAGTTCTCATCGTACTCTGTGTATGCCAAGCAAGTGCTTCCGGTAGGCTTGGCCATGTCCATCGATCTTGGCGCCACCAATGCCGCCTACCTCTTTGTCACCGTCTCCTTTGGCCAGCTGGTCAAGACTCAGGTCGCCGCATGGATCGTTGGCCTCTCCTTTGCTTTGGGTCTCGTCAAGCCGTCGTTTCTGGTGGCGGCATCGTGTGCGCTGGTTGTGTGTGGCATCGCTGTCTCGGCCTGGGCTGATACCACCTTTTCGTTTCTTGGCTTTGTCCTCCTCTGCGTCGCCTCGCTCGCCGCCGCCATCAAGCTGCTCCTCTTCCAGGTCCTCTACCAAAAGACTCTCAAGGACGCGCATCCTGTCCAGCTGATGGGCGTCATTGCGCCGTCGGTCTTTGTCTTTCTCTTTGTTCCGGCCATGGCAATGGAGCTGCCCACCATTCTCGCGCTCTCGCTGGAGAGTCTGGCCACAGCACTCGCCCTCGTCTCGCTCGGCGTCTGCTTTGCCTTTATGCTCATTCTCTCCGAGATTCTGCTGATCGGCAAGACGAACGCCATCACAGCGCAGATTGCGGGCTCGTTCAAGATTGTAGTGGTGACTGCGGCGGCGGTGGTCATCTTCCGCGACCCGCTCAACGCGCGGGTGGCGGTCGGCATGACCATCGCCTTTCTCGGCGCGCTCCTCTACTCGTACACCCGCATCCGCGACAAGCAGCGTGCCGAGGCTGCGCGCGTAGCCGCCTCGGGCTACGCACAGCTCGACGGGTCCGATCCGCTGCTGGACGGCCCGCTCGGCGCGCCGCTCCCGGTCGCTGCTGGTTCCGGCGCCAGCAGCGGCTCGGACGATTTTCTTGTCGACGTCGAGCTCGACATCCTCGGCGCCCGCTCCGACCCAGACGCCGATGCCCAGGCAATGCTCCTCGCGCCTGCGCCGCCACCGCGCCTTACCTCGGCCGCCACGCCACCGCCCATCGATGGTTCGTCGTCGTCCGAGGTCTCCATCTCGTTGTGACAGCAGCATAAAGTAAGGTACCATCACGCAGGCACATTCTTCTTGGCCTTGTCACCATGCTTGGCCATGCATGCAAAGTAGGCATCGATGACATCGGTACACGCCTCCTGATCGTAGTCCTTCTCGGCCAGGCAGGTCTGGATGGCACACGCCTTGGACTTGCACGCCACCTCGCCGGGCCGAGTATTGACCCGGGCCTCTTTGCCGCAAGCCTTCCCGCCTTCTCCAGCCTGCTCATATCGTGCGTCCTGACTCGACGTCGTGTTGCCCATCTCTGTCCCCTGGTCGAGTTGCGGCAGAGTGGCGTGGAGTCCGACGTGTGCCGGGCGAGTCGGGCGAGTCGGGCGAGTCGCGATCGGCTTTGCCCGGCCTGGCAGTCTGGCGGCCCAGTCGCCCGCCAATGCCACTGCCGCCATCGCCGCCATCGCCGCCGTCGCCACCATCGCCACCATCGCCACCA
The DNA here is from genome assembly GCF_000142905.1 of Thecamonas trahens ATCC 50062. Classification (NCBI taxonomy): domain Eukaryota; order Apusomonadida; family Apusomonadidae; genus Thecamonas; species Thecamonas trahens. The sequence continues at coordinate 403,781 of NW_013657653.1, forward strand.
TCGCCACCATCGCCTCCCGCTCTCATCCAAGATATGGGCCACATCCTCCCCATTCCCATTCCTATCCTCATCAGTCACCCCTCCCCCCCCCCCCCCCCCCCCCCCCGCCCCTGACTTGGGTCACGCTGTCACCGACTTTGGCCACTGTCAGAAGAGCCCATCCCGGCGCCTCGAGTATGTCTCACTGCCACCGCTCCCGCAGACAGCCACACTCGACTTACAATAGAGGACAGAGACATCCATGTCAGACAATGATAACCAGACGCATGGGACATACATACGGTCGTCGATGTCCACACCAAGTGGCAAGGCACTGCATGGAAACGGTGGAGGAGGCGGAGCCATCTTCTCCATCCAGAACTCAAGCCGTGCGCCAGCCAGCTTTGTCCCGCCGGAACCGCCGCCGATGCCCGGCACGCCCACAGCTCGATCGCTTGGCTTCAACTGGCCAGGAACTCGGTATGTGGCATCAAAGACGCCCAAGTCAATGACTCATGCTGTGCCCTCGCTGGCTTCGTATTCGGTTGGCTCGGTTGATGCGCCGCTTGCCTCGGTCTCCTTCCTCGTCTCTCTCTCGGCCGTCGGCTGGGGTCTCGAGCTTGGCTACGCCATCGAAGCCATGTACGCAGCACCCATCTTCCTCCAGCTCGGCCTTCCGCTCCGATATGTCTCGTTTGTGTACTGCCTCTCGCCCATTCTCGGCATCTTTGTCCAGCCGCTCATCGCTGGCATGTCCGACACCTGCACCTCGCGACTCGGCCGCCGCCGGCCCTTTGTTATCTTCTTTGGCGCTGTGGCCATCCTTGGCCTCGGCGCTTTTACCCGCGTCAATCAAATGGTGTATGGCACGACGACACCGAGTCACAACAACCACGCCATCACAATCCCCATGGCTGTGGTCTTCTTCTTCCTCATGGACTTTGGCCTCGACACCCTCATGCTCCCGGCCCGCTCGCTCCTCGTCGACGCCGTTCCGCCCTACCGCCAAAACCGCGCACACGCCATCTACGCAGGCCTGCAAGGCACCGGGGCGGCGCTCGGCTATCTGCTCGGCGGCCTCCGCATGGGCGAGTACCTCACGTTCCTTGGATCCAACGCCCAGGCCCTCTTCACTCTCGTCGCCTTTGTCCTCCTCCTCTCCGTCATCGTCACCAACGTCGTCGCCCGTGAGTCGCAGTGGGTCGTCGTCGACGACGACGAGGAAGCCGCCCCGCCGCCGCTCTGCGACGACAATGTAATTGACGTGGGCGACCTCGTCGCCTCCATCGCCCACCGGACCGTCGACGGCAACATTGAGGCCCACTCGCCGTCGCTCTCCAATCCTGACTCGCCCCACGACTCGCCCGAGGACGATCCCGCTCTTGTACGCGCCGCAGAATGGTCCAAGCGCGTCGCGTTTCTCACTTCAGAGCAGCCGGGCCCGGGCCCGGCCTCGCCGCGGCCGATCCACCCAGCGCTCGGCCTCGGCCCGGCCCCGTCGTCGAGCGACACGAACTCTGCCGATGGCGAGGCCATCTGTGACCACGACCATGACGAGCTCCTCTTCTCACCCTCCACCCAGACGGCAGCAGACCTTGTTGCGGCGTTTACCACCAACCCCGAGGGCATCACCTCGCTCCTCAACGAGGCTGCCGAGGATGCCTCGTCGCCACCGGCGACGGTAGTTCCTCTCGTCGGGCCCGGCCCAGGCATTGTCGTCGACGACGACGAAGACGACCTTCCGTCATACATTGCCGCGTACAACGAGCTGCCTTCTGCAGACATCGAGACTGGCGGGTGCGCCACGCTGGCGTATTCGGGCTCGCGCGGTGACACCTCCCGTCCAGGCGTCGTCTTCGCCCCGGAGCCATCCGAGACTGCGCCTCTGCTTAGTCACGTCCAAACCACCGCGGCTGACGCGGCCGGCGGACCACTCGCGCCTGCGCCCGCCGCGGAAGACGACGATAACGATGACGATGACGATGAGGTCATGCTCGGCTTTGTCGAGACCATCCAGGCCATCATGGGCCTCCCGCGGGTCATGGTCCGCCTCATGCTCATGACCATCACCCAGTGGGTCGGTGTCCTCGCCTTTCTGTTCTTCATTTCAGACTGGTGTGGCTCAGTCGTCTTCAACGGCGATGTCAACGCCCCGGTCACCACCCCCGCCTACCGTGACTACGAGGATGGCGTCCGGTTTGCCTCACTTTGCTTTGCCGGCTCGTCGATGGTGACCCTCGTTTGGTCCTCGCTCCTCCCGCGGGTCATGCGCGCCACCTCGCTCAAGGTCACCCTCTTTGGCTCGCTCTCGCTCTTTGCCGCCGGCTGCATCGGATGCATGTGGATCAAGACCAAGTGGTACGCCGCCCTCGCCATCATTGTCGGCTACGGCCTCGCCTACGCCTCGCTCTCCGTCGTGCCCTACGCCGTCGCCGGCCTGGTCGCCGAAAAGCACGAGGCTGGCCTCTTCACCTCGATCATCAACGTCTCGCTTGCCATCGCCCAGCTCTTTGTCTCGTTTGTCGGCGGGCCCGTCATGGAGCAGTTCTCTGTCGGGTTCTTCATCTCGGTCTCGGGCGTTGTCTCCGCCCTTGGCGCCCTCCTCGCCTTTACCCTCAAGGACAAGCACGGCAAGCCCATCACCTTTGGCCGCAAGCGCAAGCGCAAGCGCAAGAAGATGGTCCGCTCCATCGCGCCACCCTCCCGGAAGTAGCCCCTCCACACTAGCTAATACACCCACATGCGCATCCACATCGCCAGACTCCAGCGCAGGGTCCCCCGCCTCCTCGATCCCGCCTCCGATCCCCTCGACGTGGCAGGCCCTCCCCTCCCCCATCCGCCTCCTCTCCCGCCCCCTTCCCTCGTCCTCTCCTACCCCCACGCCACTCCCCACACCCACACCTGCCCCCCTCCCTGCAACCCCTCCCCCACATATCCTCCCTCCCTTGGTTCCCCCACCTCCCCCTATGCGTGAGTTCCGGATTGAAGCCCGGCTGGGTATGGACGCCCACACGTACTGGGCCGAGAAGGACACGGCTGGCTTCCGCGATCAGATGTGCGCTGTGCTCAACTTGGAGTCTATGGAAGATCTAGAGTCATGGAATGAGAATGGCTTCTCTTACTCGAGAGTGCAGACAAAGCCGAACATGGCTCTGCCATCTATGGTCAAGAACATGGTCGGATCAGAATCATTTGTCCTCGTCGATACCATCGAAATCGCTCCCGTCGTCCCGCCCTACGCATGGTCCTTCACCACTGCCGTCTCCGTCTTTACCGAGAAGACAAAGATCAAGGGTACCGTTCGTATTGTTCCTCAAGGTGATGGCTCGTGCCTTCAGATCTGCGAGGGCTCCGTCGCTGTCGCCGTCTGGGGCGTTGGCTCGGTTGTGGAGCGACTCATCATCAACGGCCTCCAGGAGACATACTCGAAGCTCCCGGCGGTGGTGGAGGCTTGGAACGCAGTGCGTCTGCAGTACGGTGCCGGCGCAGCGCCGTCGATGGGCATCGGTGCTCGCTCCGCCTTTGACGACGGCGAGCACTCGGCTGCCTCGGGAGTCTCGCTTTACTTTGACGCCGGTGCGGGCTCGGCCTCTGAGTGGGGTGGCGCCTCGCTCGCCCGCTCGCCCGAGCTTCACCGCTCACGGGCTCGCTCGGTCGAGACCAACAACTTTGAGCTCGGCTTTGTCTCGGCCGTCTCGGCTCACGACTACGACGACGAACCAGGCCGCTCCCGCGGCTCGGCCTCGGCTTCGCCCACTGGTGGTGCGCGGCCGAGTACGTATCTCACCCTCATCACCAGAACGCTCTGTTGCTACTGGTGCACACGTTCAGCCTACCACGCTCTCGCTACCCACGATGAGTAGCGTCATCTGTACTCACCCCTGCTCCCGGAACCGGGGCTGCCACTGCCGACTGCGGCCTCAAACGCCCGCTTCCACTGCGCGACCTGGCCTGAGAGGCTCTCTGCTGCGGCGTGGGCTGTGCGAACCTCCGAGTCCTTGCGATCGAGGAGTGCGTCAAAGGTCGATTCGAGCTTGGCCAGCGAGTCGCGCGACGAGTTGAGCTCGGCAAAGAGCGCGCTCCGCTCACGGACTAGGTAAGCGTTCTCCTCCTCGAGCACTTCAAACTGTGCATAGAGGTCGTCAAGCGAGGCGGTCTGGTGGAGACGCGGCCGAGTCGACGGCGCAGACCGCACCGGCGACGCAAGCCGCCCGCCGGGCGTCCGCGGCGACGGCATCATCATCTGTGACGACGCCAGCGAGTCGCCGAGCCGCGCGCTCACCCCGGGCATCGACGTCATGTCTTCCCGCGCCGCCTGGACCTCGGCGTACGCTTGCTCGACCACCGCCGCTGCAGGCGTGTGGCCGGCTGCCAGTAGCTCATTGAGCAGCTCCTCGTTTCGCCGCAGCGAGCGGACTGCCCTGTCAATTTTGAGCTCGGTGGCCTGTTGTGCGTCATCGCGCACCGCCGCCGACGCCTGAGCCGTCCGTGCGGCATCGCGCGCGGCCATGACGTCGGCCTGCAGCTGCGCCACTTGCCGAGTCACTACCTGCAGTTCATCGGCGAGTCTGTCGCGCTCGGCTGCGGCGCCGGCCATGCTCGCCACCTCGGCTTGCGCCTTTGTCAGCCGGGCCTGCTCGGCCTCGATGTTGGCCCACTCGAGCCGCAGCCGTTGGAGCTCGTCGTCCGAGTATGCCTTGGCCGCCGCCAGCTCTTTGCCCTTCCGCGATGCGGCAGCCAACTGCCGCTCCTGTGCATCGAGCTTCAGCCGCAGCTTGGCAATGACTGATCGCGGCTCGTCGAGATCGTCGCGCGCATACACTGTGGACCGCGCCACCGACGCTTGCGCCCGTGCCAGCGCCTCGCGAACTGATGCCAGCTCCTCGAGCGCCGCGCGCTTGGCGCGGACTTCGTGGGCGTATCTCGTTCGCCACGCCAGAGCCGCGTTGTGCTCGCTCTCGGTCATGCTTGTGCTTCCGCTCGCCATTTCGGCGACCGGAGCGCTAGCATCAGCCACCTCGGCCGCCAGTGCCGCGTTTTCAGCGCGGAGCTTGGCAATGACCGACATGAGCGACGCGATGCGGGCGTCGGTTGAGGCCTTGAGCTTTTGCGCCGACGCGTCAGCGTCGGCCATGGCCTGGGCCGGCGACTTGGGTGAGACGAGTCCGGAAAATACCGAGCCGTCTGGTGATCGCGGCGAGGAGACAGTCGGCGAGAGGAGCGGCGGCTCGGCAGGCATGGCTCGGGTCACAATCTCGGGTGCGTACAGCACGAAATCGTCCTGGATGGCTGATCGAATGCGGGCTACCCAGTCGGCGGCAACCACTGGCGCCCGTGCCTGAAAGTGAATGTCCTCAAAGGTCAGTCCGCGGACCATGCGGCGGACCACAAACTCGCACGGGTTGGTCTGGGAAGGAAAGACCCGAATGGCGGACATCGAGCACAGGATCTCGACCACGGTCTTGCCGCGCTTGCCCTTGGTCTCGGTGAGGATGCAGTCGCTGAACATGTGCAGCGTTGTAGTGAGGAGGCGCCCGGAGGTCTTGGGCGCCGCCGACAAATTCGCCGAGCCGAGGGAGGCATTGAGCGGGTTCGACGCTGTGGACTGTGGGAGTGGCGACGCGCCGCCGACCAGCACCGAGTGGAGCCGACCAAAGTCGGAGCTGCGTCGCCCCGAGGCCGGCGTTGCTGGCCCACTCACGCTCACGCCCGGGCTTGCTCCACCTCCGCCAAACAGCGAGCTCACCGAGCCGCGCCGCGACGTCGTCTCGGAGACGGCGTCGTGGGTAATCGAGAGCTGCGAGACACCCGGTGGTGGCGAGCTGCTCTCGCCGCGTGGCTCGGTGTCCGATTCGACCGGCATGTCGTCGCGGGAGAGCGACGGGGTAGGCGACGGAGCAGTGATGGTCGGAGGGACAAGGTCTCCGCTGGCACCGGCTGCCGCCTCGGTCGGTGCCGCCACCACGCCCTTGTACCGCAGCACGTCACCGGACAGAATGTGGCGGCGGTCGACAATGCCGTGCTCAAACAGGCTCTGCTCGGACGACTTGAGCTTTGCGGCAAGCGACATGACCAGGGAGAAGGCCTTGACCTGTGCCATGGCGTTGTTGATGCGTGCGATGAGTCGCGCGACTGCGTGGTACGCGGTGCACGCGTCGCAGCCCGAGGTCTTGATGTGCTTGGCGGCGCGCGAGGCGTTGGCTGGCCACGGCCCCGAGTCATCCAGCGTGGTCTCGGCCTGGGCAAGGGCGCCAGCGGCGGCAACGCGGTCTTTCTCGCATCGGGCGCGGGCAAGGCGCTCCATGATGTTCTTGATGTGAAAGACGTGAGCGATGGGCGCGTAGAGGAGGTTGAGCAGCGAGCGAGAGGCGCAGTCCGGCGGAAGAGCATCCCGAGCCAAGTCTGTGTAGTAGGTGACAAATCCTTGAGAAGCCATGGCCGACTTGACTCTCTCCGACACGCGCTCCCACTCGACGACATACTCGAGATAGATAGCCAGATCTTGAATGACAGCATCGTCCGAGTAGTACGCAAAGACCGAGGAGAGCACCTCTGTAGGCACGTCAGTACCAGACGGACCGAGAACAACACCATCTGGAAGGGATGGAAGTGGTGATGACTCATGAACAGCACTGATGGCAGCAAGTGTATCAATCGGAAGGAGGCTTCGGAGCTCACTGCCGTACTTTGAGCTCTTCCCGCCTTGCCAGCCCTCGCTGGCTGCCGGGAGGGCGAGCAACGATGAGAGCTTGGTGTGGAAAGTCCCGTGGAAGGAGTACAGCTCATGAAGCGCATTGGCCGCTTCCGAGGGGAGGGCCATGACTTGGGAGGGGTGGGGTGTGTGTGCGAGTGTGTGTGGGTGGGGGGGGGGGGGGTGAAGTGGCTGCGGGGGGTGACAGGCGGGAGGGCAGCGTTGGGTGGCGCAGTGGCGGGCGACGGGCGGCAGGTGGTTTGAGGGTGTTTTGATGGGGTCGAGGTGGAAGGAGGGGAGTTGGTGGAGAGTGTGAGGTTGCGGAGGAGGAGGAGGGTGACTTACTACGCCACCGAGCCATGAAGCATCATGGTGACTTCCTCCTCGTCGTCGTCGTCGTCGTCATCGCCGAGGTTATAGTTGGCAGCATCGTTGACGATGGCGGCGACAGCGGCAGCGTCGTCATCGTGGTCGTGGGCATGGTCACCGGTAGTGTCCGAGGCACCGGTGGGCGAGGTGCTGGGCATGATAAAGTCCGAGCGATGGACCATGTCCTCGAGCTGGACCTCGAACTGGGCGAGGCGCGACTGGAGCGAGGTGTCGGTCTCGGCGAGTGACTGGGCGGCCGGGAGCTGAGAGAAGAGCGAGTTGCCTTGGCCGACGACGGGGGTCTCGTTGACGGCGGAGAACTGGGTGACGGCGGCGACGTCGGCGCCACCCTCGACGCGGGCGGCGCCGATGACGTAGGTGCCGACCGACGACGGGCGAGCGGTGGTCGGCTCGGCGGTCGGGGCACGCAGATGCAGTTGGCGCGCAGCCTCGGCCTTGAGGGCGGCTTCGAGGAGCTCGGCAAGCTCGGCGACCTTGACGGCGGCAATCCGCGAGGCCTGCTTCATCTCGAGCACGCTGAGTGGGAGGCCGCCAAGCTTGGCCACGCCACACACCTCCTCGTGGACGTTGAGAGCAAAGATGGCCCGGGCGTCGGCAAGCGCCTCTTCTTTGGCCGACGGATCGACAACATACAGGTTGCGCGGCTTGGCGTCCCGTGACTTGGGCCTGGCCTCGGCGTCAGCAGGCGGGATGAAAAACGCAAACGAGACGCAAAACGGAATGTGATGGAGGGTGAGCCCAAGCGGAGTCTTCTCGGTCATGGGATGGACAACCAGGTTGCCTGCGGCATCGACCGAGGTGTCTGGCCGCTTAAAGTGGAGCATGGCAGCAACGGTGGCCAGAGCGGCAGCATCATGAACATTGCCGTCGTCATCAAGGACATGAATGTCGACACGAATGGCCCAAACCCACTGACCCGCGACAACGCAGAGCGACTCGGACTCGATTGCGCCCGAGTCTCGCAGCATCTTCTCCACAAAGCTGGCGATGGCAGTCCTCGACGCCCTTGCCTTATGATCGACAGTGCCGGTGGCGGAATCGAGACCAGAAGCCTCGCAAAAGAACAGATATGAGCCATCTGTGGGCCGATCAGGAGCAGGCTCGACCAGCTCGCCCGAGACCACCGCCAGAACTCGTGTGGTACCCAGGTGTGCCTCTGCCTGGCCGTAGACCTCGCCAAACGTCACCTTTGCCGCACGGACGTCCAGCAGTGCCCGTCCATCAGTACGAACTCCAGACACAATTGCTCTCCTGATAAACTTTGCTTCATTGCGGGAGAGCATGGTTGTTGGTGGTGGGGGGTGGTGGGGGTGGGGGGGGTGTGGGGGGGGGGGAGTGGGGTGTGGCGGGGTGATGGTGATGGATGGCGTTGAGAGTTTGGCCGGCGGCGGGCGGAGGGGGGGGGGGGAGAGGGGAGAATCGGTACTGATGGTTGGTATTCGCCTTGCGACTGTTATGCGGGTGCTCGGGAGTATGTGTTCCTATTGTCGCTACCACTCAGGAGTTGCGAGACAAGCCGTCATCCATGAGGATTGTAATAATCCCATCAGCGCTCATGCTGCCTTCTCCGAGTCGGTCCGCGTCCGCGAGCTGTTAGCGACGTTTGTGGCCATCGTCGCAGGCATGATGCCCGCGCTAGCAAGTTGCATCGTGAGCTTGTGAATGCTACTCTCCCGCTCGCGAATGGTGTCCGCAGCCTCCATCGCCTGCTTCACAATGGCATTGACCAAGTCCTTGATCTGCTTCGCCACCTCGTTCAACACCACCTGGTCCGTCTCCGATTTGGATGCTGCCCTGGCTCCTATCGAGTCAGGTATATCGCCACTTTCGCCACCGCCGGCTCTCCGCCACTCGGCCCGTGCCACTCGCTGCAGCATGCGCTCCCCTACGCCGCGACGCGTCCGCCATCGCCGCCGCCTCCACTCCGAGCCACGCCGCCTGCATCTGCATCCGCGTCGTTCGCCAGCCTTTCCCTCCTCGCCTTTCCCATCCAGCGCTGCCAGCTCTGCCTCCTCTCCCACGCCATCGGCCACCACCTCGAGCACTACCACCGCATCGTCGTCTTGCTTGCCGTCCTTGTCGCCCGTCTCTCACTGCCACGGTCCCCGCTGTCGCCCGCCGCCGCTTCCGACCTGTACCCCCGCCCCGGCCCTTCCACCGAGGTCACCCCCGCCCCGCCAATGTAGCATGTGGTGCAAACCGGGTGAGAGGGCTGTATGTCTGTGTGCGTGGGCGTGGGCGTGGGCGTAGTCGTGGGCGTGAGCGTGGGTGACGACTTGTCGGTCAGGAACAAGTGCCGGCATGAGCGGACACACGTTAGCCAAGCCGCCACCAATCGCCGACTCTACGCACGCGGCACCTCATTCCACCATGCTAATCGTTCCGTTTCATGGCCTCAGGTTACTGCTCTCCACCCCTCGCACATCAAGGCACGCACGCGCGCTCTCTCTGTCGTTATCTGCTTGTCGATCGCTTTCGGTGATGGTCACACTGCACTCGCTAGACGCAGGCCAGGACCAAGTCGTAGACCCATGTTCCGTGCGCTGGCAACACTCTCCCTCGCCGGACGGCGGCTTGGTGGAGGACAGGCCCGGTCGAGCTCGAGCGTGACGTGCAAAGCAGCTATTGCCTACGAGCCGGGGCAGCCGCTTGTGGTGGAGGACGTGGTTGTGGCTCCGCCTGCGCCTGGCGAAGTCCGTGTGCGACTGGCGGCGACGGGCGTGTGTCACACTGATGCCTTTACTCTCTCGGGCGATGATCCCGAGGGTCTTTTTCCGGCGATTCTGGGTCACGAGGGTGCTGGCGTGGTTGAGGCTGTGGGCGAGGGTGTGGAGGGGCTGGTCGAGGGCGACACGGTCATCCCGCTGTACGTGCCCGAGTGCGGAACGTGCTCGTTCTGCACCCATCCCAAGGGCACCAACCTTTGTCAGTCGATTCGCGAGACTCAGGGTGCCGGCTTCATGCCCGACGGCTCGTCGCGCTTCACTCGCGCTTCGGACGGCATGGAGCTGTTCCACTACATGGGCACCTCGACGTTTTCGCAGTACACGGTTGTGCCCGAAATCGCACTCGCCAAGATCAATCCAACTGCGCCGCTGGACAAAGTGTGTTTGCTCGGGTGCGGCATCACGACCGGCATCGGCGCCGTGACTAACACGGCCAAGGTCGAGCCCGGCTCTTCGGTTGCGGTCTTTGGCCTCGGTGGCGTCGGCCTCTCGGTCATCCAGGGCGCGCACCTGGCCCAGGCCCGGGACATCTACGCCATCGACATTAACCCGGACAAGTTTGAGGGTGCCAAGGCCATGGGCGCCACCCACTTTGTCAATCCGCACGACTATCCCGACCGGCCGATCCAGGAGGTGCTTGTCGAGATGACCGGCGGTGGCTTTGACTACACCTTTGAGGCGGCCGGCTCGGTCGAGCTGATGCGCAGCGCTCTCGAGGCTGCCCACAAGGGCTGGGGCGAGTCGATTGTCATTGGTGTCGCCGGCGCTGGTGAGGAGATCTCCACCCGCCCGTTCCAGCTCGTCACCGGCCGGGTCTGGCGCGGCTCGGCCTTTGGCGGCACCAAGGGCCGCTCGCAACTCCCGGCCATGGTCGACGACTACCTCGCCGGCAAGATCAAGGTCGATGAGTACGTCACCCACGTTCTCCCGCTCGCCGACATCAACAAGGCATTTGATCTCATGCATGCCGGTACCTCGATCCGCACCGTCATCGACCTTTCGTGAAAGAGTCCGCTGCCACACACTCCCCGCGTCCCGCGTCCCGCGTCCCGCTCCGCCAGCTCCCGGCAGACAACGTCGTGAAAGTGTTTGGGGATTAGCCACAGACTAGCTGACCGTCAAATGTGGTTTGCAGAAGCGACGTAGTTTCAAGTCACATCTGGGAGGTCTGTCGTGTGGACCTCGTAATGCACATGATGCGTCAGATTGTGGGGGGACATCGAGTCGGCAGAATCAAAGATCAGCCATTCGTCGGCAAACTACAGCATGTGCTGCCTCCAAAACACGGCGACCACACCCGTTTCTTGTCGGCCTACTTCAAGACAGTGATTGCGTCGATAGGTACATCATGCCCCCATGTGTGCTGAGAGTTGACACGATGAGCATTGGCAAGTCTTCCAGCTCTTGAGTCCAGCCTCGTGTCGTTCTCCCTGGCGAGACAACCCCCCCTCACACACACTCGGCGGCCTAAAGGACAACTCGCTCATCTCATCCGATGCCAGCAGAACGGGACACGTCCACATGATCGCAACACAACTGCCATGTACAACCATGTCATCTCCACCCTCTCCCCTCATAAGTGGTCGGTCTGAGACGCAACGGGCCACCTGGCGGCCAGATGCCAACCAACTCAACTCGCCCACCTCACTCGCTCCACAGCTCGCACAGCATGTCCACGTCGACCATGGTGAGTCTACTCGAGGTGTTTGCCACCGGAGTGGCCCTGGCAGAGCCTGCGGCGGAGATTATCAAGAGCACTCGCGAGTCGGGCGAGCTGGAGACGGTCAACAAGGCGAGCGACGGCGGGTTCGATCCTGCGACGGCCGCCGATGCTGCGGTACAGGCCTTGGTGGAGGGATCGGTGGGTGCGCGCTGGCCGGATCTGGTGGTTATCGGCGAGGAGGATGTTGTGCCGGTTGCTGCTGATGCTGCGGTGATGGTCGACAATGCTCGCGAGATGCTCACCGAGATGCTGCGCACCGGTGGGGAGGACGTGGCGGCGTGGTACAGGGTGCTCGACACGCAGGTAGCTCTCGACCGGGTCAAGGTTGTTGTGGATCCCCTGGACGGCACGCTAGCCTACACGCAGGGCAAGCTTCATGCGGTTCTGTTTCTGTTTGGCCTTGTGGTCGACGGCGAGCCGCTTGCGGCGGTGATCAAGCAGCCATGGCCGGAGACGTCCGGAGTGTCGGGCCTCACGCTCGCGGTTGTCGGCGCCGGCGTGATGGGCCTTCCGCCGCCACCACCAACCCTCTTTCCCCACCCGCTGCCTGACGCTGCGCTTCGAGTCGTGGTCTCGGCCACCGATCGTGAGTTCCACAACAAGCTGGCCGCGAGCGTGGCCGCCGCCGGCGCCCATGTCACTCGCGCCCCGGGCTGCGGCTACAAAATGCTGCTGGTTGCCTGCGGCGCGGTCGACGCCTACTATCACCCCAAGGACTCATCGAGCATTTGGGACACGGCTGCACCCCAGGCGGTCCTCCACGCACTCGGCGGCGTCGTCACCGCCGCGCTCACCGGTGCCGCCCTCGACTACTCTGGCGCTGATCTCGGCAACCACGACGGGGTCACCGCCATCGGCCCTGGCCCGAACGCCCCTGCTGTCGCAGCCCTTCTGGACACGATTACCTTGTGAAAACACCATGTAGCGACCTCGTTTGACAAACATGCAGCCGCCTTACAGCCGAGCCGGCACACAGTCGCCGCACAACCGCCGCACAGCCGCCGCATGTGGCACGCGACAAGCATACCTGACAATAAGCGCGACGACTTGTCGCCCCCCCCCCCCCCCTCACTCCCCCTTCACCACCACCGCACTCAGTATGACCACTTTCATTTCGCTGGGACTCCTGGCTCTTCTCGCGGTGGCGGTGACCGTGGCCCATGGCGATACGCCACCGCCTGCGTCTGCTGTGCTCTCGCTGGTCCAGGTGGTGACCCGCCACGGAGACCGAACGCCGACGACGGCTATTGCCAGCGATCCTGCGACATGGATTTGCCACGCATCGACGGTGCTCTCGCCGCTATTGGATCCACCGAGTCATGCGTCTGTGCCGAGTATGGGAAGGCTGTTCAACTTGCGGTTCATCGATGGTCGCCAGCCGCTGGCGGGTAACTGCTCGACCGGCCAGCTGACCAACATTGGCCAGAAGCAGCAGCTGATGCTTGGCGCCGAACTGAGGAAGCGGTATGTCGAGGATGTTCCGCTGCTGCCGGGCTCTTACGACGCTGACCTCATGTATGTCCGCGCTACTGACGTGCCGCGGACGATCATGAGCGCAGAGGAGCTGATCAACGGCATGTACCCGATGCCGAGCGGCTCGAGCTCGTCGAGCCAGGTTGTGGCGACGTGGACGATCGACACCTCGCGCGATCCGATGTCGATCAACCCCAAGCTCTGCCCGGCCATCTCCGAGACCATTGGCGAGTTCCTTGCTCACAACCTGACCGTTGCCGAGCGGGTCACTGCCCTCCTCCTTCCGTTTGTGCCCGAGCTCGACCGTGCGCTCCAGACCAAGGACCCGCTCAAGGCGCTGGCATACTACGACAACATCAACTGCCGCGTCCATCACGACCTCCCGCTTCCGGGCTCTCCGCCGCTCTCGATGGCCGCATACCATGCACTGTACGCGGCATGGAACGAGGTCGGCATCGCTTTGTTCCACGGCTCGGCCTTTTCGCTCGGCCCGTTCTACGCCACCCTCCTCGACAACATGGCTGCCGCCAACACTGGCGGTTCTGGTCTTGCCAAGTTCCGGCTCTTTTCAGGACACGATACCTCTGTTGGCCCGCTCCTCGCCGCCATGGGCGTGTTCGATGGGTGTGGCCGCCTTACGCCTCGCATGTTGCGCTCGAGCTGTGGACCGTACCGGGCGCGCCGAGCAACGCCACCGTCCGTGTCCTGTACCTCGGCAAGCCGGTTGTCCTCCCAGCCTGCGCCGGTGCCGAGTACTGTCCGCTGGCTACCTTTGCTGCAACTCTCAAGCTCTCGATCCCGGACGACTACCAGGAGGCATGTAAGATCAAAAAGCTGACGAGCGATGCGAGTGTCACAGCCATCGACTACCTGCACAGCGTGTGGCGGTAAGGCGACATAAAGCATTTTCTTATTCTTTCATTATCGTTTTGATGCGCCGGCCCCATGGCCGTGGTGGCCGTGGAAGAAGCATTCCGAGTTGGCCTTCCATCGCGACGGCGGCGGCGGCTCGATCTCGACGCCGTCATCGGCTGGCGCAGCAGCGTAGAACTCCTTCTTCCAGATCGGAACCGAGGCCTTGAGCGCGTCGATGGCCCAGGTGACGGCTGCCAGCGACTCAGCGCGATGCGGCGACGAGGCGAGAATGACCACCGACGCGTCCGAGACCGGAACGGTGCCAATGCGGTGGGCGATGACAACGTGCAGGAGGTCCGGCCACTGCTCGCGTGCCTTGGCGCAGATCTTGGCCATCTCGCGCATGGCCATCGGCCCATACGCCTCGTACTCGAGTCGCTCCACAGGCTGGCCGTTGAAGTTGTCGCGCGTCACTCCCGAGAACATGGAAACTGCGCCTGCACCAGACGCCAGAGCCCTTTCATACAAGGCGCCGATGTCAAGCGGGCCGTCGGAGAGCAGCACAAGGTCCGCGCCATCAGGACCGACAGCTTGCTCCACCGGCTCGGCCGGAACTGATGGTGGCGTCTCTGGGAGCGTGCCCGGCGGGAGGAGGTCAGTCGAGGCAGACGGATCGCGGGCGTGAGCATGGGCGCACGACGTGGGCGTCGACATCGTCGCTATGGCAGATCACCCACCAGAAATGGGAGGGATGAAGCCGACTTCGTCGCCGTCGTGAAGAACCGGATCGGCGCCGTCGTCGAGGTACTCGAGATTGAGAACAAGGACCGAGGAAGTGGCCAGATGAGTCAGAGCGGGGAAGGCCGAGAGAATCGAGTCACTCAGCAGCGTCTGCAGCGAGGTACCGTCGGCAACGTCAAAGACCGACTCGTTGACTCCGGTCACGTCCTTGGCTGCTGCAAAGTAGAAGCAGGTAATGCGCATGCACCCGAGCGGGAGAGGTGTGTATGGGTGGGGAGGGGGCGAGGCGCGGGCGTATGCGGGGGAAGAGGGGAGCTCGGGTGGGGTCGCGTCTCGCTCGGTCACGCGGCAGTTGCGAGTCGGGTGACACTTGGCTGGGCGGTTGACTTTACGCTGACGTCGGTGAGGGAGGCGAGACCTGTGACGCAGGAGTGCTGCCGTAGGTGCCGGCGGTCGGGGAGAGGAGCTGAGTCTCATCTGGGCGCTGGCGGGCGGCGGCACGGCGGGCGCGGAGGCGGAAGCCGACGACGACAGCGATGGCGAGGACGATGGCGACAGCGGCGACGACGAGGCCGACGATGAGGCCGATGTTGGGACCAGAGACGTGGACTCGGAACGGCGAGTTGCGTGCACTCATGCCGTTGACCATGACCAAGACCTCGTACTTGCCGGCTTTGCGGAAGCCAAAGCTTGCGCGCCAGGCGAGACTGGCCGGCTCGGCCGCCATGACGACGGTGCCGGAGACCGGGCCCGAGACGATAAGAGAGACGTTGTTGGAGCGGGCGGCCATGGCGCTGGCCGTCATGTCGTTGCCGTATCGGTCTGTGCCGCGGAGCCAGAACGTTCCGTCATGACCGTGGCTGAGCGCAGTTGGGCCCGTGGCGATGGAGGCTGGGCCGTAGAGAGCATCAGGCTCAATATGGACTCGGTACGGCGAGTCCGGCAGCGGCACGCCGTCTTGCACGATGGCGACGGCGTAGATGGCAGAAGCGTTGGTGGCCGGGTACGTGATGACAAACGGCGAGGTTTCCGAGACAAAGGCAATCGGAACGGTCGCGCCGGAGCCGACCTCGGTGACGGCCACGTTGATGGCGGCGGCGGCGAGGGTGGCGCCGACGATGCGGTTGCCGTAGGCATCAAAGACGTCGATGGTAAAGGCGTCGTCACCTGCGGCAGTGGAAGGCGAGACGCCAGAGCCGGCCACGGTGGTCTTGGGCCGGGCGGCGGCGGCAGGCGTGATGAGCGCCGGCAGCGGCTGGACCTGCGGCGCGACGACGGCGCCGTTGAGCAGAATCCACAGCTCGTACTGTGCGGCATGTGTCAGTCCATACGACGTGTGCCAGAGCAAGGTCTCGGCATCAAAGACAAAAGGAGGAAGCGGGATCGGGCGCCCGCCGCTCGTCAGCGGGGTGGCGGTGAGGTTTGCGGTGAGCGCGCGGGTGATGTTGAGCCCGACAAGGGCGACGTCGGCCGAGGTGAGGACGTTGCTCCACACGTCGCAGAGGACGAGCGAGATGTTGACCAGGGTACCTGCAGGATGAACGAGCTGCTGCGGGGAGGTAGCAATGGTCGATGTAGTGGCGTCGGGTGTGCTCGGGCCGAGAACAACCAGCAGTGGTGAGTCCGGAGGAGGAACACCGTCGACGGTAACGGATACATGATACTCGCCGGCGAGAGTGGCAAAGTACTCAAAGGCAAAGATGCTGGCGTTGAGAAGGGTTGGTCCGGTAAGTGGGAGCGGAGCGAGTGGGGCAGCGACGGTAGTGACGTTGGCAGCGACGGCAAGGAGCGCAGGATCGATGACATTGCCGAACTCGTCGCGGGCGACAATGTAAAGAGCGAGGTTACGGCCGACATGCGAGCCAGACGGCGCGACGCCCGGTCCAGATACCAGGGTCTTGGACACGTCAGGCTTGTTGGTCGAGAGAAGAGTGAGTGGAAGTGGCGAGCCGGCAATAGCAGTGCCGGCGAGGGTGACGTCGACGGCGTAGTCGCCGGCGACAGTGGAAGAGTAGGTGAGAGTGTAGTTGCCGTCGGCGTGGTCGACGAGCGACAGGTCCAGGGCGGCCGGGCCCGAGGCCTGGACAGCCTTCAAGGGCGCACCGCCGACCACCTGCGGATTACCGTACTTGTCGAAGAGCGCAAAGTTGATGGCGGCGAGCGAGCCGACGACGGCGCCGTGGACGCCGTTGCCGGACGTGACAGTCGACGCCGGGTCGGGCAAGCCGGGCCGAATGCCGAACAGGTACACACCGCCGTTGTTGAGGAGGATCGACGAGATGGAGACGCCCATCGAGTACGGCTCGCCGGCACGGGTAAACTGATAGGTGCCGACGTAGCGACCGGCGTCGGCGTAGGTGACGGCAAAGTGCGGGTCGAGCGAGAGCGGGACGACGTCTGCGACGACCGGCGCGGCCGATTCGGCGGTGAGGTTGTTGCCGTAGACATCGACAGTCTGGATGGTGATGGGGAAGATCTGGCCGGCGTAGCCGTCGGTCGGGGTCGGGGCGTAGTGCGAGCGAGCGGCATCGAGCGCGGCCGGCGCGACGGTGACGGTATACGGCGAGTCGGCGACGGGCGCACCGCCAAGCTGGAGCAGAAGCTTGACTGGGCCGGCCCGCTGCAGCGAGTAGGTGCCAGAGTACACGCCATCACCGGTGTAGACAAGTTCGACCGAGCCCGTACCGGGAGCCGGCGGCGGGTCGAGTCGGGCAGTGAGGGAAGAGTCGGGGACCGGGTACGGGTAGACAAAGCCATACTGGTCGTGGAGGGTGATGGAAAAGTGGGCGGTGGCGCCCGCGGTGGCGGCGGTGAGACCAGGTCCGGATGCAAGCGAGACGTTGGCGATCGGCTGCGAAAGCGAGGTGTAGTGCCATGCCATGAGCTGCTGCAGCGCACCGCCGGCCGGGCCAGTCGCGCCTGTAAAGCCGATTTTTGCGGCGCGGGAGGCCGGGGCGACGAGCGCAGGCAGGTCGTAGGCGTGGCAGGTGAAGACCGGGGTGGCAATGGGCTCGAACCAGACACGGAGTGAGGGGCTGGATCCTGGAGGCGCCCAGGCCAGCGGCGAGGAGTACTCAATGCGGATCTCGACGCCGTCTGGATTGAAGAACGAGGGCAGGGCGGTGGCCGGGGCACAGAGAACAGCCGGGGCGGCCTCGCGAGCCGAGTTGGGCTCGCCACCGAGCGAGTGGACAGAGATGTGAGGCAGCAGCGGATCGTTCATGTCGGCATCCGAGAAGATGTCAAACTCGACAGCGAGCGAGAGCGGAATGCCGGTGGTGCCTGTCGGCTCGGTGGCGGCGTAGCCGATGCCAGCACCAGCACCGGCATATTGCTTGGGCGATGCGTTGACGACAAAAGCTACGCCATCCTGGGCAGGTATGCCTTCGAGAGAAGTAAAGTTGAGCTTGAACGAGGTGACAAAGCCATTGAGCTGAACATGGTTGGTGGTGAAGACCGAGCCTGCGCCAGACAATGCGATGTCGGGCAGAGCCACGACGTGACGGCCACCGACCGAGACTACCTCGGCAATGGAGAGTTGCAAGCCAGCAGTCGAGGTAAAGTTAGAGTATGAGAATGCGGTAGCAGGAGGAGGTGTCGTCCCTGAGGAGAGCGAGAGTGAGAGAGAGAGCATGATGAAGAGGTAGAGCAAGTGCGAGTACGAGTCCTCCGAGCCGGCCAGCACGTGCGCCATGTCGTCCTCGGCTGGAGAGACGTGCCAGAATCAAGCGAGGGCGGTGGGCGGAGTGGCGGCAAACTGCGACCTTTCATTCCGACTGGTCTTCCATTGGGAGCATACTCGTCGTACGGACTGGTCATGAGTGCTGCGTGTGTGGTATGTGGTGGAGACGGCGGGAGGGTGGAGGGGGGCGAGGTGTGTATGTGTGGCGCATGTGTGTGCGTGTGTGTGTGTGTGGTGGGGGTGGGGGGTGGTGGTGGTGGGGTGGGGGGGTGGGAGGAGGAGGG
>NW_013657653.1:422424-431007 GCF_000142905.1 Thecamonas trahens ATCC 50062
GGGGGGGGGTGACTGACGTGGTGTGGGAGGTTGTGGAGGGATTAGGGCAATCTGTTTGCCAGCATCGATCACAAGTCGTGCTGCTGCCTCAACGAGGACGACGCGGCACCGCTGGCCAACGTGCTGACGGTCGAGCCGACCGATGCTGTGCTGCGGTCAGACTGCGATGAGCAGCTGCTGATCACGGTGGCGTTTACCAGCAAGGTCAAGCTCCATTCGATTGTGATGGCATCAGGCGCGGCCAATGCGCCGTCGCACGTCAAGATCTTTGTCAACATGCCCTCGCTGAGCTTCGACGACGCAGAGGACGCCGAGCCGGTGCAGGAGCTGGATCTCGACGCCAAGGCTGTCGCCGCCGGGGACGCCATCCCTCTCGAGTTTGTGCGGTTCCAGAACGTGCGGAGCCTGACGCTGTTCATCGACGCCAACGCTGCAGACGACGACGTGACGGAGCTCTCGCACCTCGGCTTTATCGGGAGCTCGACCGACGGCATGGACATGAGCGAGCTCAAGGCGGTCGGCTGAGGCTCGTAGACAGGGCGAGTGGCCGAGCAGCTACTCGCTGTGTCGGCCCCCCTGTCGCAGGATCCGCAACCCCCCCCCCCCCCCCCCCCCCACCTCTCCCTCCGCTCATGCGTCTGCCAGACGTCGCCATGACGCGCCTGCCTTTATCGATGAGCTCCAGCTCTGTCGCGGGCACGGTGCCGAAGCCAAGCGGAATTAGTGGTGATAACAAAACAGCAATACGAGTGTGTGGGGGCACGCGTGGTGGTGGTGGTGGTGGTTTGTGGGCGGGGCGGGGAGCGCGGGCAGCCGGCAGTCGACCAACGGGCAGCGGCATCGGCAGCTGGCTACGGGAGAGGGGAGGAAAGCGAGGGGGGGGGTTGGGACCTCTCACTCGACTCTTGCTCCTTACCCTGCACCCAGCCGTAAGTCCAGGGCACAGGTCTGTTGTTGGTGACAGACTTGTACTGCTGTTGCTGCTGGTACTGTTGCTGCTACTGTTGCTACTGCTGCTATACTAGGTCGACAAGGTCTACCACCAGGTGGTATGGAGCGAAACCAAGGGTCCGAGCTGGCGGCGCTAAGGGCGGCGGTGGCCCGACTGGAGAGCCAACTCCGGGCAGAGCCGAGCGCGGGGAGAACGGCGGAAGTATGGTGGGTGCGGTGGGCGTGACGGGTGTGGCGGACGTGCGCGGCGCGACAAGCTCGACGGCAACAGCGGCAATGTCGGCGACGTTGGTCGAGCTGAGGGCCGAGACGCAGCGGAATTTGACGGTGTGTGCCGAGCTGGAGGCCAAAATCGCGCGCGAGCACGAGTCGCAGGCCAAGATTGCCGCTATCAACGAGCAGCTGCGGGCCGACATTGCGGCGACAAACGCGCTGCTGGCGTCCAAGGCGTCGCAGCTTCAGAGCGAGCTGAACTCGGCCGCACAGAGTACGCAGGCGATGGAGGAGACCAAAGCCCAGCTGGAGCGCGAGCTGGCAGTGCTGAACGCGCGGTTGGATGAGCAGCGGGCAGCGCAGGCGGCACAGGCGGCGCATGTGGCGGCGCCAGGTCCGGCGGGAGCGCAGCTGTTTGCGCACCACGGACAGCAGCAAGGCGTCGGGGTGGCGCCCGAGACAGCGGCACAGGACATGGCGGCCAAGCTGGCTGCGATCGATGAGCTTCGGGCGCAGGTGCTGGCGTCGTATGCGGCACCCGCAATGGTACCAAGTCCGCATGTGGCTGGCCCGCAGGCGCCGATGGCGCAACCGGGCTGGCCCGCACAGCCGGGTGCCGGGTGGCAAGGCGGGTGGCAGGGCGGATATGCAGTGGCGCAGCCGGCGGCGGCGCCGCGGCCGGCGCGGCCGTCGCTGCTGGATCGCGACGACCTGCGAGTCTCGCGGCAGCTGCTCGAGTCGCGGACTAGGGTGTTGGAGCACGGACTGGGTGGCGGGCCGCGGCCGTCACCGGCGCCGCGGACGCTCCTGCCATCATCGTCGCGCAGCGGGCACAGGCCACACTCGCCGCCGCGCCGGCCGCGGCTTGGCCTCAATCCGCCGCTCGGCTCGGTGACAACCAAGGAGTCGTCGGCGTCGATCCGGGCCAAACGACTGCTCCCGTCGGCGCTGCTCCGGGCGTCGTACGAGGCCATGCCGTCGGAGCGCTCACGGCTCAAGCCTTAACAGGATTTACCCGCCACAAAGTACAGTTACCGATGCGGCTAGCAGGTGGGGAGAACGCCCGAGTGGGGCGAGACATCGAGCGAGACGACAGCGGGAGTGCCTGTCGGCGTCGGGAGGCAGAGCGACGAGGCCGGCGTCTCGCGCCAAACGTCATGCGCGTAGCCGATCAAGTTGCCGGCGACCTCAAACGAGCCCGGCGTCCACCAGTACGAGACACCGTCGTAGCTTGCTTCGGGGTCTCTCTCGGCCGACACGGCAGGCGCGCCCTCGCAGAGATCCATGACGACTGCACCGGGAATGATGAGTGAGTCCGGTTGAGCATCAACAGGAATCCAAGCGCAGGGAAACATACTCCGAACATGACCATTGGCATGCTCATACTGTTCGGCAAGACAGGCTTTGATCCGCTGCCATAGCCACATCAGTGACCGCGATGCCGCGACTCTGACCTCAAACAGAACGACTTGGCGAGCAGGAGCGCAGCCAACGATGCGTAGTGGAAAGGCAATGACAGGAGCCACAGCCGCCGCCGCTGCCGCTGCTGCCGCCTCCGCCGCGGCAGTCTCAGCCCATCCAGGCGGCGGAGGTGGAGGAGCAGGACCAGTACATGTAAACGGCAGAGGTGGCGGAGGTGGCGATGATGACATGATGGAGAATGAGGTTGAGGCGACCTGATGGGGAGCGGGGGAGGGTGAGAGTTGGCGTGGAAGCGTCAGGGCGAGTGGCACAGCTCTCGGCGCAACTGGTCGGAGAGCTTTGTCTGTCTGTGTAGCTCATACTGGCGGGAGTGTTTGCGAGTGGGTGGTCGTGGTGAAGGCCTTGTTGTGCTCTGAGTCCAGTTGACCTGTGCTTTGCTGTGGTTGTGGGGCGAAAATGGAAGGCGATTCGATTTCGAGTCTCGTTGTGGAGGATGGACTGTGGGGCGGGACCGACGGATCGGCTGACGATAGCATGGCGGATGGTGATGGTGGCCAAGTGGCGAGGCCGATAAGGTACAAACCTGGAGTTGTGGTGCTGAGGGAGATTGCGAGGCATCAAAGAAGCACCGAGCTGCTGATCGAGAAGCTGCCGTTCCAGCGACTTGTCCGCGAAATCGCGCAGGATATCAGCCCTGATTTCAAGTTCCAGTCCTCAGCCGTGCTTGCGCTGCAAGAGGCTTCCGAGGCGTACCTGACTGCGCTGTTTGAGGACGCCAGCCTGGTGGCGATGATTGACAAGCGGGTGACCATCATGTCCGGCGATGTCCGCAAGGCGGTTTTGATGCGGAAACCGCCAGCAAGGCGATCGTCATGGTCGTCTGTGGCGGCATCGTCGTCTGTGGCGGCATCGTCGTCTGTGGTGGCATCGTCGTCTGTGGCGGCGGAGGCGGCGGGTGGCCTGGGAAACGATGCCCCGCTCCTGCTGCATGACGCCTTGGCGGCGTGCGGAGCTCAGATGGACGAGCGGGCCCGTGGGCATCTGGCAGCGCTGTGGCAAGCGCAGGACGAGCGGCTGGGTGTACTGTGTACCGCGTACACGGCTCAACCGGACATGGCCGAGCTGTACGACGGGCTGGTGCGGCTGCTGAGCATGTAGGCTGAGACGGATTTATTCGCGGTCGATTAAAGAGGCACGTGCGAGTCACATGGTGATGCTGCCCTCGCCTGTAACGCGGTCATAGGGGCAGCCGTTACACTTTGCGCGGGTACCGTAGTTAACGAGGCGGCAGCTGGGACATGTCCACATGTGGACCATGCCGTCGTCGTTCTTCTTGGGGTTCTTCTTGGCAACCACGGGCTTGTTGTCCATTGCTGTACGTGAGAGTCGTGTGGTGGAAACGCAAAGTAATTCAAAGGCCGAGGCCGATCTGGCTGGCTACCTGGCTGCTATCTCGGCGATTGTACCAAGGCCGGCTCGGCTGGGCTGGGTGATGCGTGATGGATGTCGCGATGTGTGGGTCACGAGGGAGATATGAGGAGGGTATATGCTGGACAGTCGCCGGTGGTGGATACAGGCAAGGGCAGTGTTGCCGAGTGCGAGGGAGAGTGTGGGCGTGGGAGAGAGGCACTTGTCGGACACGGGCGACAAGCTGTCGAGGGGACACATGAGGACAACGCGGCGGGCAAAGGTTCATGTGGGTGCACCCATGGAGCGCAGCCGTATGCGGAGGTCGACACAGTCACTGAGGCGACCGACCGCGCCGCGGCGGAAGACCCGCAAGCGCAGTAGCTCGAGCCGCGCAGCTGCAGCTGCATCTGTAGCAACACCAGGCACAACGAGAAGGCCGCGTGCCACAAGGCAGCTCTTGCCTCGGGCGACTACCGATGTCGGATGGCAACAGACTGGAGCGAGGTTGAGGTCCGAGTCTGGGTCTGAGTCTGGGTCGGAGAGATCTGCGAGGGCGTCGGCTGTGGCGCAGACGGGCAGCGGTGAGATCCGGCCCGGAAAGCTTGCTGATGGCGCGTCCACTGAGGGCCGCCAGCAAAAGCAGTCATCGCAGCCGGCGGTGTCCAAGCGCGGGCGGCCACTGGCCAAGGCGAGGGCAGAGTACAACAAGGCTGCGAGCTTGGTGCGGACGATGAGTCAACAGACCAGGGGCATTATGTATGGGTACTCGACCAACGAGCTGGCGATGGCGCAGCGACGCTGGGCAGCGGCCGCATTTGTGGCAGAGCTGGCATCTGTTGAACTCGCGGCCGCGGCGGCGTGGACCGAGATCAGCGGCTCAGGGCGGGCCAGCAGCAAAGCGCTCGTTCGATCACAGCGCCGGTACAAGACAGCGCAGGCGAGTGCGTGCGCCATGTTTTCGGCGCTGATAGTACTTGCCTCTGTGCCGGACGTGCCGACCGCCGACGCCGAGTGGGCGGTCCCGGAGCTCTCCGGCAGTCAACACGACCCGCGGCACGCCAAGATCCAGGTTCCGCGCTCGCAGGCTGCGATGCAAAAGTCAAGGGTAGCGGCGATGACTAAGCCACCAATGCCAGCAATCGTCGCTCTCCACGGCTTTGTTTACCGTGGCTCGCCGCTCATCGCGGTCGTGCTGCAAGGCTCGAGTCAGCGTAGCACGCAGCTGGTGGCGCTCGGCACGCACGCGGGCGAAATGTTGTTTCTCGGCAGGCTGCTGTTGAAGGAGATCAGCCTCGCTGCATGGCATGTGGTGCGCGAGGGCCAGCTCGATGACATGGACGAAGCAAGTAACTCGAGCGGGACTCTTGCTGCGGACAGCCACGAAGCAGCCGACGAGAGCGGGGACGAGAACGAGGGTGACAGCAGGAAGCGGCTCTTTGTATCACCGCGGCCAAAGTCGTCGCTGTATGGCGGTGTCAATCCGACCGATGCAGAGCTTCAGGCGCGCCGCGCTGACCAGACTGTCGGCGCCGACACATTTTGCCGCCCCGAGTGGAGCAGCATTGCGCTGGACGGATTTGTCTACCGCGGCCGGCCGCTCGAAGCGCAGTGGGCTGCGGTTCCTGGCGAGATGCGACTGGGCCACTGTCGCTTCTCCATCCGTGTCCCGGCCGAGACCACGGCTGGATTGTTCCGGCTTGAAGTGGGCTCGTTCCTTCTGACGGAGGACGAGTTGATGGCGGCTGCGCATGCGGTGGTGGCGGCCGGCCAGCAGCAGGACAGCGTTAGCGAGCACCCCCCGAGTCAAGGACAACTGCGGGTCGCAAGCGCAAGCGCGAGTCACACGCGCCAATCAGCGAGCAGCGACCGGTGCGCCGACGGCACAGGCTACAGTCGGCACCGCGGAAGAGTGTCAGCGACATTCCTGCCCTGCTTGTGCAGCTCTTTCCGGGCGCAACGCCGAGGAAGGACCCGCGCGATGATGTGGAGCAGGCGTCGCGGCAGTGGGCAGCGTCGCGACCGTCGCGGCGGACGGCGACCAAGATGAGTCGCATCGAGATGGAGACGCTTGTTGTTGGAGGTGTGCAGTTGCGCGCGGTTGTGAAGCGCGACTTTGCTCATCCAACCCGCGAGGGCATGGCGTACTTTGAGATCCGCGCCGATAAGGTTGTGTTGTTTGAGGGCTGGCTCACGCCCGAAGAGGTGTCATATGTGGGCTGGCGGCTGTGTGTGGAGGACGCAGGGCGGGCGATGCCTGGCAATGGAGGCGCGGCCCATGTTGCGCTGCTGGAGGCCATGTCAAACGTGGCACATAAGCTGGAGACTGTCAACCAAACGCGGACCACGGCGATACGGAGCAATGCTCGGCGGCACACGTTGTACTGGAAGCGGTTTGTGGAACGGGTTGAGGCTGCAGTGGCGCGCAAGATGCAAGAACGTACCGAGGCGAAGCGCGTGGTGAGGCAATGTGTGCCGACACAGCAGAGAGAGACGGCGACGCTGTTCAGGCCAGCGGCTGTGCAGCCTGCGAACGAGACGGTGGAGGACCTTGACAGCCGCGACTTTGTCTCGCCGTACCAAGGCGGCGAGCCCGCGTTTGATCCGCGCGACCGATCCGAGCAGAATGCACGTGCTGAGCAAGTCATGTTTGCAAAGCGGACGGGCAAGTACTCGCGTGCAGGACCCGTTGACACGCTCCCGGATGTATCCGGCTACCTGGTGAACGGGCAGCCGGTCGAGGTGGTGACCAAGACGTCGCGGTGCCATCCGATGAGCCCCGAGCTTGCCTATCACACTATTCGCGCTGGCACGCGGGAGTTCTCGGGATGGCTTTCTGTGGAAGAAGTGGCGTATGTGACGCACTGTCTTGTAGTCGAAGCGGCCGGCTCGCGGGCCATCCATCTTGTCTCGCTGGCTGCGCCGACCGGCGGCAGCTCAGGGCCCGGTGAGAAGCAGACGATGTCGACGCCGGTGCTGAGCACGTTCTCCGAGTATGATGGCCAGCCGCTGGCAGAGTGCGCGTCCAACCCGCGCGTCCGGCTTGGGCGACTCGAGAAGGCGCGCATTGCCGGCATCCGACTCAACGGCCGGGCTATCGGCGGTGGAAGTGGGCGCGCGGAGAGCCCGTTTGACCTCAGCGAATACGCCGGAGCGTTTTGGATCAGAGGTGAGCCGTTGACGATCTCAACGCGCATGACGGCGCCGCACCCAAGCAATCCGGAGTTTGCGTACAGAACGGTCCGATGCGGGCGGCGAACACTGTTCACCGGATGGGCGACCAATGACGAGGTGCTCTGGATCGCGCACAAGCAGGTGCAGCTTGCGGCCGAGGATGAGAAGCGGGCAAAGGCCAGGGCCGAGCGGGCGCAGCAGAAAAGCCGCGAGCGAGCGGCGCGGCGAGCGGCGCGGCGGGCAGCGCGTGCAGCGCGAGAGCGCGCCGATGTCAAGCAGGTGAAGGCACTGGCAGCGACGCTACAGCGGGCAGGGCTCGCATGCGCTGCAGCCGCCGAGATCGAGCTACAGCAGCAGGTGATTGATCGCGAAGCAGCGGCAGCATCAGCGCGCGCCGCATCGGTGGCGTTCAAGCGGGCGGCTTTGCGGAAGCGGGCGCGGTCACGGCCGGCGGCGCGCCGTGCCGCGTTGACGGAGGATGAATGTGGCGGTGCAGTAGACGAGGCTGTGCTCGTGCGCGTGATGGGCGAGATCGAAGCTCGGGCGAGCAAGCGTAGTGAGAGAAGGAGTTTGATGGGGTAATGAAGGCAAGGCTGGTGCGTCTGACCGCGGTGACGGAGGATGAATGTGGCGGTGCAGTAGGCGAGGCTGTGCTCGTGCGCGTGATGGGCGAGAGGAAAGCTAGAAAGAAAAGAAGTTGGATGAATGAAGACAAAACCGGCACAGCACACATCAGGAGAGATAGTTACCGGGGACGACACCTGACATGCCCGAGGCCAAGTTGCGGGCGGTGCACCAGCCGTCGTCGTACTCTTCGAGGACCTCCACCCGGTCGCCAGCGGAACAAGTCAGCTCGTCGGGACCTTTGCCACTGAACGCGTACCGCATAGTGCGGATCATGGCCGGGGCAGCAGTCGCGTCGGGGGCCGGGGCGGGGCGAGTCGGGGCCGCCATGGTTGAGAGTGACATGGTGCCCGGCGAAGCGCCCATGCCACTCCAGGAGACCATCTCGAGAACAGCAGCGTCGTCAACGTTGTAACTTGCGGGCTTGGAGCGGCGCGAGCGGACAACAAGGATGATGACAACGGCAACGAGGAGGACAACAAGAGCGCCGCCACCGGCCATGACGTACAGCATGGTGCCAGAGAAGGCAGACGGCGAGTCGCTCGAGTCTTGCTGGCCAAGTGCACCAGCGCCGGCGGTGGCCGCACCACTCGATGATTCTGGAGCCGGCGGCGATGGGGTGGGGGCCGGGGTGGTGGGAGGAGCCGGCGGCGATGGGGTCGGGGTCGGGGCCGGGGTCGGGGCCGGGGTTGGGGTTGGGGTCGGGGTCGGGGTTGGGGTCGGGGTCGGGGCCGGGGTTGGGGTTGGGGTTGGAGTCGGGGCCGGAGTAGGTGCGGGGGTGGGCGCAGGGGT
>NW_013657653.1:432023-436348 GCF_000142905.1 Thecamonas trahens ATCC 50062
GGAATCTCGCCTCTTTCCGCATCGACCATACGCCAGACGCAGCCCCGTCTACTGCTGGTCACTCAGTCGGAATCCACTGCTCGACGATCCGCCGTCGCGTTCAGCAGACGTCCCCGCCGGCGACTATGTTCTGCGGATCTCGGCCGTCGAGGTTCCGAACCCGCAAGTCGATACGTCGCTGTTGTACAGGATGTTGTCGTCGATCTTCGTGCCCTGCGCCTCGTGAGCTACACTGCCGATGGCGGCTCAGTTGATGATCACGTTGTCGCGCATGATGCCGCGGCGGTGCTCCGGGTTGCACGTCCCCTGCCCGCACACCGAGTCTGGCGACGTGCCGCCGCCGCCAAACGACATGCCGATGCGGACGCCACCCGAGTGGAGGACCGAGCAGGCGATGAGGTTGCCCTCGTAGATGCCGTCGGCGCCGTTGGACTTCATGAACGTCTGGTACGAGATGGTGTTGCCGCCGTCCTTCCACGCATCGTGGAAGTAGTTGTTGCGGACAATCCACCGCTCGCCACCGTCGATGTTGGCCGGGGTGACCGGCGCTGAGGTCTGGCGCCCGCCGGTGTTGTAGAACTCGTTGTGCTCGAGGAGACAATCGTCAGGGAACTGGCCACCCCCGATGTTCGACTTGATCTGGGCGTTGAAGTTCTTGATGACGCAACGGCGCATGACGAAAAAGTCAGCGTCGCCCTGGACATGGAACGCGTGCTCGCAGTAGTTGTGGTTAGAGCAGGTGCCAGTGATGTCGAGGTCCTCGAAAATCCAGTGCTTGCCAGTGACCACAAAACCCTCGACGTAGTTGGAGGAGTGGGTCCAGGTCATGGTCGAGCCGGGTAGGCCCTGGACAGTGATGGGGTTGGCGGCGGTGCCGTCAGCGTCGCAGGTCAGCCGAGTCACACCAGAGTACGCAAAGGTGGCACCAGCAGCAAGCTGGATGGTATCCCCCGCCGCAACATTGTTGATGGCATTGGTCAGCTCGCTGG
This sequence comes from Thecamonas trahens ATCC 50062, assembly GCF_000142905.1. Taxonomy (NCBI): domain Eukaryota; order Apusomonadida; family Apusomonadidae; genus Thecamonas; species Thecamonas trahens. The sequence goes on from NW_013657653.1 coordinate 433,013, forward strand.
TGGTGCTCACCAGAACGGTCGCGGCGTCGGTTGAAGTGCTTGCTAGCAGCAGCGTGGACGCGAGGACGAAAACGAGAAGACCAACGTGTGCCGACATGCTGCGAAAGCGTGCAGAGGTAAGTGTGATTGAGGAAAGAGGAAAAAGGAGAGGGAGAAAGGGAGGGGGAGGGGGGGGGAGGGGGAGCGGGTCCGTACGGGTGCTGAGTCTGTCTGGTACTCTCTGCAGAGAGACGAATGTCGAGCTGGTGGTGTCGTCTTTATGCTTTGCGGGAAGCCGGCCGACAGAGTGAGCGGGTGGGGGGCAACTAGCGCGTGAATGAGTAACGATTGGCAAAGCCGGGAAAACGATGGCGGGTGGAACCATTTTTTTTTGGCACAGGTGTGTATGGGGTGGGGGGGGGGGGAGGGGGACAGCTGTCGTCAGCCGGCGTCTGGTTGCGGCGAGTGACCAGTCCTGCCTGTGCCTGGCTGTGACAGCGGTTGGTAGTCGGCAGTGGTGGGTGTACGAATCAGGTTTGCGAAGTGACGCGAACGCGCCGCCGGATCTTAACGCGCCTGCGACGCTTGCTGGGGTGAGCGGTTGACTTTGAGGCCGGGCGCCGGCGCTTGCGAGTGTGGCCGGGCGTGGCCGATGTCGAGGCCGAGTCGCTTGGCGGGGACTTGCGGGCGAGGCCGAGCTTGAGTTCGGTCGAGCTCCACCAGCCGATGCCAACAGACTCGGGCTCGTCTGTAGCCCAGACGACACGGAAGCGAGTAACGATGTGTGGCGCAACGCGACAGGCACCAAGGGCGTCATCGGTTACGACGACGACGCCGGGGCGACCATTGTTGCGGTCAAAGGCAGCGGGGTCGGGCTTGAGGGGTGGCGACGAAACATCGTGGGCGGTGTTGATCTCATTGATGCGCTTGAGGACAATTTGGTGGAAAAGAGCAATCGACTCCTCGGCGGTGCACCACTCGCATAAGAGCGACTGGCCAGCGGACATGATCATGAGCAGCTCGTTGGCGCCGCGGCGAATCGAGTCACAGCGCACGACCTTGACCGAGTTCCCGTTGTAAAGAGCGTTGTTCATGACCTTCGATCGCGGACAGCGCGGCGAGGAGCGGCTGGTATAGCGCATGACGAGGAGGCGGTGATTGAGCTCCTCGACCGACGGTGCGACGGCGGACACCGCGCTCCCCGAGTGCGGCGAGGTACAGGCATAGAATGGCGCATGGAGGTGCTCCATGCCGACCTCGTGGTCCTTGCGCAGGGCGTGGATGATTTCGGCAACAGCTTGCTTGACTTCGGAAGGCTCGAGCCACCACACGCCGAGTTCGTCGCCACCAAGGTAGATGCGGAAGAGATAGGCGCGACCGTTGAGAACATGGCGGCCAGCCTCAGCGGAAACATCGACGGTGAACTTGCGGTTCTTGAAAGTGGCGGTGATGTCGACAGGCTTGAGCTCGGAGCTCTGCAGCGGCGGATCGACGAGCACAAAGCCGTAGGCGTCGGCGGCCTGGGCGCGGAGCTCGGCAACGGCAAGGACACGGGCGCGGGAAAGAGAGAGATCGGCATTAAACAAGCGAAGGTCGTCGGCACTAGGGTATCTTTTGGGAAATATCACATTGCCGACGGCGATGGGATCGGCCTTGTTGGACCCGGGAGCGGGCAGGTGATTGAGCGAGTTCCTGGCCCGCCGCGCGAGAGCAGCCGGAGTGATTGACCGCGCAAAGATGCCGTTGGACGGCTCGCGGGCAGCTATTTCCGCGGCAGGATCGACAGTGTTGGTGACGGGGAGGGCTCTCAGGTCACGCACAAGCGAGGCCACTTCCTCGCCCTTCTTGGCCCTCATGATGGCGTCAAGCCCATCGTGAGCGTAGCTGTGCAACAGGAGCGAGAGCACAAACTCCTCCTCGTCATTGAACCAGCCCTTCAAGAGCAAGGTACAATCACCATCGCGGAGAGTGCCTATTTTCTGCCAAAACTGCATCTTGCCTGTGTTGGGCTCGATCGGGTGTCTGCCTTCGCGGCCGCGCTGCGTGACCAGCAGCGGGCAGCCGTCGAACTGACGGGCAACCTTCCCCGAGCCGGTGGGGTGTACAACTTCCTAGTGGACGAGATAGGCGCGCGGTTACTGTGGGCATTCTTACGCGACACCTTGGCCCGCTCAGCACTAGCCGCTACCGCACTGAGCGCAAGGTGGATGTCACTGCTCTGCATGGAGGAAGAGGGGTGGGCTGGCGGTTGGCATTGAAGCGACAGCGGGGTTCGAGTACCACGCGACAACACCAATGCCGATCTCGTCGCGTCTCCAGCACGGCAGATGGAGGAGATGGTGCGTGTGGCGGGCGTGCTGCGGCATGGGCTTGTGCTTGCGGTGGATGTGGAGGCCGGGGAGATGGAGGTGGCTGGTGTTTGACGCCGACAGCAAGGCTGTGATTGGAGCTGGCTGGTGAAGCGTGGACGAGGTGGTGGGCGTAGTGGAGGGGATTGCGCGCCGCGACGGAGGAAAGCGCTACAGATGGCGTCGGACAGTGGCGATGGCGGGGAATCGTCGTGTGTGATTGCGGTCGTGAGCGATGCAGGGAGCAGCGGTTCGAGCTCGGAATCCAGCGGTGGGATGTCGTCTGGCGAGTACCGCGAGTGGAAGCGGCGCAAGTTCCTGGAGGCGATCCGGATGCCGAGCAGGGAGGAGTTGCTGCGGATGAATGTCGAGGAAGGCAAGTCGTGGGACTCGATCCTTGGCGTGCTGAGCGACGTGAGAGAGCGGCGGCGGATGGTGGCCGAGTACGTTATCGGGGGAGGGCTTGTGAAGGTGGAAGAGGCTGGGCGGTAAATGACGAGGGGCAAGAGTCATGGTGGGGATGGGGGCGATGGCGGTGGGTGTGATCTTGTTATTTGTGTTTGGGTTGTATTGGGTGTGATAGAGATGATGCTGCTGATGCTGCTGATCTTGCTGATGCGATTGCTGACGGGTCGTCCAAGTCACCGTGCCCGTCGTCGTCGGGATTGAGGCACGGTAGACCGATGGGAGTGGGTGCAGGGGTTCAGGGGAGGTGGGCATGAGGATGTGGTTGGGAGGGGAGTGAGAGGAGGAGTGGCTTGTTCTCGGCCAGTCGGACTTGGGGCCTAGTCATGATCAGCGGCGCAGTTGGCAGGAGGGGTGTCGATGGAGACGAGGGCTTGGGATTGGAGGAGGGGGCAGTTGTGGGCTGCGGGGCGAGATGGAGGAGGATAGACGGGAGAGTGAGTAGGATCAGGCTAGGAAGTGGTCATGGGTGCGCCATCGTCAGTTGGTGTCGATGTCGGTGAAGGCGAGTGGGTGGGCTGGGCTGGCGGCTGGCGGTGGAGGT